>NW_012102009.1:3660990-3685885 GCF_000951045.1 Mandrillus leucophaeus
GTCTCTACTAAAAATACAAAAAATTAGCCTGGCGTAGTGGCAGGCACCTGTAGTCCCAGCTACTCGGGAGGCTGAGGCAGGAGAATGGCGTGAACCCGGGAAGTGGAGCTTGCAGTGAGCTGTGAGCTGAGTTTGCGCCACTGCACTCCAGCCTGGGCAACAGAGCGAGACTCTATCTCAAAAAAAAAAAAAAGCTCTAAAATTTCTCAAAGTTAGGATACATTTACTTCTCTCATCTGTAAAACAGGACAATAAAACAACTGAACAGCATTCCACTGTGTAATATGTAAATTGTCTTTGGTCATTGTCCACTTCTGGTTTCCTCAGTGATTATTCCACATCCTCCTCCACTCTCTTATTTTCAGCAGATCACATCTTCCTCCACTCTCTTATTTTCAGCAGATCACATCTTCATTCTCAAAACCAGGTCGCTAGGTATGAAAGCCTTCAATTTCCTGGCAAGCTCTCCCTGAACACATCAGTACCTTGCTGGCTTCCTCTCAGTCATAGAGGTCTTCCTTTTCCTATCCAAGGCTCACCTCCCATCAGTGCTCTTGGCCTTATTGTCTCTATTAACTTGCTGCTCACATGCTTGTCCCCGCCCATGTCTCCCTTCCCCTGGGTTCCTCTCATCTTATGAGCCCAGTATCTAAGAGTGTCATAGACTAGGTGCTGAATAATGTCTACTGGTAAACACCAATATACTGTACAAAATAAATATCATATCAATGATTTATATCTTGATGGTGGAGACAGCCTTATTCTTTAGCTGTTCCATTCTCTTATCTCCCAGAGATATTCCTAAGTGTCTTGAAAACTGAGACAGTATTTTCTACTGATTTAAATAATGACTACTTGTTTATTTTTAATAGTATAATAAATCCTCTAGCTGTCACTGTTTTTTCTAAAAATACATATATTTTAAAACCAGGCTGCCACAGATCTAGGGTAAACCAACTGGTATTCTTGATGACTCTGAGATGCTGCAAGTTCCTCAAGTTCCAACTAAGTTATCCATAGTTTACTTTATGCCTGTGTTCACCACTGTCTTGATGTTACATGCATTTTATTATCCTATGATAGTTTTATAAAAATTCATGCTTCATCTTGGAGACATATGGAGATTATTAGCCACTTATTAGATTAACTAGTAGATAGTAAATAGCAGAGGGTTTAGAAAAGTCAGAAAAGGAAAAGTCAACCTGTAATTAAAAGCCAACTTTTCCACTTATAGGGTAAAAAGTGGGCTAAGCCTAAAAGTATGGGTTCCTGACCTCAGATTTTGGGAATACATTAGGCTTTATTTGGATTGGAAACTGTAAAATTTTTAAAGTTATAATTTTTCCATGTATTTTTATATTTGAATTGTGTGTATACGTATGAGGAGGATTCAAAGTTTTCATAAGATTTTCAAAGTGGTTCTTGATGTGAGAAAGTTTAACAACTATTAAATTAGGGTATACTCATAGATTTACCCAAGAATGGCTGCCAAAAGAGGTGTAGGGGAAAGTCTCTTACCCTTTTCTTTATGCTATTGAAAACTGCTGCAATAATACACTGTATTAATTTTTAGCTTTAAATTTTTAATTGAAAATGTCAATGTAAAGTTCAAATATATTTTTATAACTTGTAACACCTTAAAGATATTAGGTATTCTGTAAGTGTATAAGAATGTGCAAATTATATAAATATGAGCAAGACATTATCTCAGCCACAAGGAGAAAGGTAGTCATACACCAACCTAAAAGCTTCAGTTTTATATTACAGTATATAATAGGTTCAAATCACCGTGAATACACAGGAAGGGAAGAGTTTTCTTCCAGTTGAGAGAGTGGTGAAAGAATCATGGAAGACATGTGATGAACTTTACTCTGAAGGACAGGTAGGGTTTAGGTAGATAAAATGGTGGGAAGGCATCCTAGGAGGTAAAGAGGTTGTACCAAGTCAGAGGCAATGGGAGCCTTGAGTACTCTCATGTAAATAAAATCTTTCAAAGGTGAAATATACATTGTGGGAAGACAAAGCTGGATGATGGATGGATGGGAGCTGGATTATGGAGGGTCGTGAACGCCATGCTAAGGAATTTGGACATTATTCTGTAGGTGGAAGGGTGTTGAGCAGTAGGACAGTATACTCTGAGCTATGCTTTAATTCTGAACAAGGGAAGGATGGTCTGAAAGAAGAGACTGTAGGCAGAAAAACCAGTGAGGAGGTTACTTCTGTATTCTTGTCCAGAAGTAACATGTCCTTATCTAGGCTGACAGCAGGCAGATGGAGAGAAGGAGATGGATGACAGAAACACAGTCATGCATTGCTTATGCTTTGTTAGGCAATTCCATCATTGTGGGAATATCACAGATTGAGCTTATACAAACCTAGACGGTACAGCCTACCACACACCTAGGCTACATGGTATAGGCTACAAACCTCTACAGCATGTTACTGTTTATACCAGCATCACTGCAAACATGTGCAATGCATTGCAGTACAATATTACAATGGCGATGATGTCACTAGGTGATAGGAATTTTTCAACTCCATTATAATCTTATGGAACCACCATGTATATAGGTATGCAGTCCATTGCTGACTGAAGCATCATATAATGTAGCACATGACTATATTGAAGAGGTGAAGCCCACATGATCTGGCCGAATCCACCCGGACAGAATATATCAAAATAAGAAATATAAAGTACTTGGTACTTTTTTCAGAGTGAAGTTCTTTAGTAACATACCTGAAAAACAGATAATCACATGATTTGTCCCACATATAGTCATCATAGCTGACTACCAAGAAATCACAGGCTATACAACGCAGATGGTCACATGCTCTGTTCAGAAAAAAAAAATTGTATATGAAAGATTATTGGTATCTTTAAATGTGAAGACACGGTGATTTATTTATGGGATATACCACATATTACAGACTACTGAATAAACAACAGAAAAGTACAGATTAATCTGATTATAAATCTTTATACTAAAGCATTATTTGCAGTCTAAACCTTAAGGTTAAATTTTTGCACAAACCTATTTTACTACGATCTTGTACATTGAACATACACATATATTATATAGATACAAAAGAAAATAGATTTGTAGATCTTTTAATTCCATGGTTTTCAAATTAGGTCTGAGGGAGATCTTCACATAAGCTAACTTCTTTAAATGCTTCCCTTCCTACTGAAATTTTCAGGAATATCTCTACCAAAGAATATGTCACATGACATTGAAATGAATCTGTTTCTCAGATAAGCTGATTAAGCGCTGGGAAAAGATTGTATTTGTTTGCTGCCTCACAACTTGGCATAATGCATTCATTCACTCACTTAAAAAATATTTATTGAGAGTCTGGTATGTGCTAGTGAGATTCTGTATTCATAGAGCTTCGATTGTAGTGAGAGAAGAAATAAATAATGCTCATGATAACTAGGTTATATACTAACCTGGAGGGATATCTGAACCAAGGTGCACACTAACACGTATAGCATGATCCTATTTTTGTAAAAACGACCCCCCCAATAAATTCCTATATAGGTGGCTAGAAGTTTATAAGAACATGGAGCAAAATGTAGAAAGTTACACACTACCCAGTAACACTGGTTGCATCAGGAGTGGTTGAATAAAGGGAAGGAAGGGAGATTATTATCTTTTTCTTTATACATGTTTCAATTTTGTTTTTATTCTTCCAGTAAGCACATAATACTTCTGTAATGAAAAAATAAAACAAACTCATCATTAGATTTTTTTCATTTATTTCCCTTCAAAGTTCAGATACGCTAATTTCAAAACTGCAAATACCTTTGGCCTGAAAGTTTCTTTGAGAATAAATGCTTTGTATTTCTAAAAATACTATTAACTATAATAATAATGAAACATTTAAAACCTATACAAGTTTCATAGGCAAGTCCATATTTTCTTTCAAACTGTTAGCAATTTATGAAGTTGCATTTCTACATTTGGAAATTCAACAACTACATTTGTACACATTTGAACTCAGACTTTGAATGTACAAGTCAGGAAATGCAAAATGATAGTTCCCAAAGTTACTATGACCTGCTTTCTTATGCATACATAGTTTATTACATGATTGCACAGAGTGTTAACTTTAATGCCTTAATACACATGTGCAATTTGGCTGAATTATTGCTGTTGTGGGAACTATAATTTAGAATTTCCTGACATTTTGTATGTGTAAAATCTCAACCATAATGTTAAATACAGCTTTTTAATTTAATTTAAAATTTAGTAGTTTATTCAAATCTATTCACACCACCACATTTTCCTACAAACACTGTCCTTTGAGAAACATAAAACTAACTTGCAGCTAAGAAATCATTCCACTGCTACGATTTACTCTATTAGATCATAATTAGTACCAGTCTATGGAATAATCCAGTCTTGCAAGTAGTTTAAAAAATAATTGAGAGTAAAATTCGATTGGTTTGAAAATGCCTTCATTTTATCTGTAGTACTTATTACTGCCACCATGCTTCCTACTACTATTCTCTCCCCTTTCCATCAACAAATGAAAGACAAATCTTTTTCTAAAATCTAAAGTCATTCAGCGTTACCTCTAACCAGAGCTGTAACTAGAAATCAAACAAACACCACAAATAGGCAGGATAGATTCAATTTCCTTTATGCCCTGGCCATGTAAATCAGTACTTCTTTTCAGGGCTGAAATGTATTTCTCTTTCATAACTATGTAAATAAAAGCATATCTAATATAAAGTCATGACTCCAGTGAAAGACAAACTGTCAGGTCTTTCCCTCTAAAATGTAGAGGAAATCACACATGTCACCAAGAGCTTTGTTCTTTTGTCCAGCTAATAAGTAGAATTCACTATTTTAAAGATGTTTATGACAAGAATGCCCCAAATCTAACCCAATATAATCTTCTGCCCAGACACTGTGGTTCTCTGTTAAATCCTATCAGATCTACACAATGGGACTAGAGAAACTTGATGTTTGGACAGTTTGAAGATAACAGCAGTTCCAACAGCAACATCAGCTAAGATTCTTCTCATACATTACATGGCTTTCTGCTACGTAGTATAATAGAAACCATAATGGATTAGGTATCAAGTAACCAACTTGAATCATTGCTTTGTAATAATTGATATGACCTTGAGCAAGGCACATTATTTGGAAGTCATTCTTAACAACTTTCTCTCTTACCTTCCTTAGTCAATCACTGAATTCTGTCAATTCTATATTCTAAATACTTCAAATTTGAGCTTTTCCCTAAGTCATTGCTACCACGCAGGTCACAACTCCCATCTTCTCTTTCCTGTCTTGCCCCTCCAACTCCCAAGCCATTTTCTGCACAGCAGCTGACATGACTTTTTTAAGAAACACAAATCTGGCCCATTGCACACAGGACATACTTTTCCCAAAATCCTCTAAAGGATTACAGGACCCTAAGTCAAATGTCCCTCCACTCTCTCTCCAGTCCCCTCAGCGGCCATTCTTTCCCTACCCATTATGCTCCAGCACGGCCAGATGCTCTCTGTTCCTCCCACCAGAGGAACACCCCCAGCTCCTCCCCTTCTCAGGGATCTTCTAAACATGTGTGTGCTCTGGCTCCAATAGTCACCTCTCTTTGCCTAACTCCTACTTATTTTTCATATTGTGGTTTATCTTCTCAGAGAATTATTCCTTGATCCTTCATATTAGTTAGCGTGCCCATTATTTATGCTTATAGTATGCCACACTTTCCCTTTATGTCACATATCAAATGGAAATTAAATACTTATTTGTGGGATATCTATTTAAAGCCTATCTCCTTATCTAGACTGAAAGCTTATGGAGGACAGGAAGTGTCCATTTATTTGTTCACCATAATTTGTTCATTTAATCCTTAGGACCTACCAGGTGATTAACAGATGTTTGACGAATTTAACACAAGTACCTCCATCTCTTCATTTATAAAATGGAGGTAAAAATTCTTGATCGGCATCTTGGGTTTTTCTCCTGTGGAGTAGGTAAGTCAATATGCATATATAAAAAGTGCTCTGGACAGTATAAAGTACTTCACACATAAAATGTTGCATATGCAGACGAACATGTGTTTATCTTTCTATGGGTGCAAATTGTGTGTCATGAAAGGGGCAACTAATAAAAAGTCTGTGAATACATATATTTACCTGCACATATATATGCAACTGGTATCTCTTCTTACAGCTGTGCAGGAGGCAGAAATGGGGTATAATTGATTTTGGCATCCCACTTGGACTAACAGTATGTGATAGGAGCCTTGAGCTATGAAAACAGGCTGTTCTTTGGTTTACTGAAATTCCATCTAGCATAGATTTTGTCTGTGCTAGAACTAAATCAAAGTACACACAAAATATTTCATACATAAGAAAATCTTAACGAAATGTTTACTTTTTAGAAGTAAACCAGAATGTATTTTTTAAAAGATCATTCATGAAAACAGAAGGCACCTATAAGTATATGTATTTCCTGAGATTAAATGGAAAACTAGTAGTAGAATAAATATTCTAGTCCCTGAGATATAACAAGAAAGCAGGACTAATGGATGAGAAAGACACCTTAATTAGAACCCAGTGTGCCTGCAGTACCTAGCTGTCTTTTCCACCATAAGCATAATTTTCATGTATTATTTCATTTAATCCTCAGAGTATCTCCATGAAATATGTTTAGTTTTTAAGAGTGAGGAAATAGGTTTTAGAAGATAACATCCCTTCTTAAGGCTTCAGAGCTTGTAAGTGGCAGAGTGAGGCTTTGAACTTAGGCATTCTGTCATCAGAGCCCTTCCGTTTCATGCCACAGGAGTAATCATGTGCTGCTTTGTTCCTCACTGGCCAATGTTTTGCCTTTCATTGATAACCTAACACAGAGTTTACGACATGGGCATTCAATGGATTTAAAAAATGGAAAAAATTCAAATGGAAAAATCAATCTGCAGTATGTGAATTAAACAGATAAGGCAGCAGGAGACATGCATTAGAAGGGAGTGTTGTTTCAGACAGGGAATAAATGTAAATATACTGAGATGCAGAAAAACGCAAGTGGAAAGTACAGAATGACAAGCGTCCCAGTGGAAGTGGAATATCTGACCCAGGCTTTAATTGGAGCTGAAGGAACTAAAGAGAGAAGAGGAACAACAAGGATAACAATTTGGTAAAGCAAATAGTAAGTTTAGAGTTAATGTGAGACAAATGGCAACTCTCACTTCCCTTCTGAATAGAGGAGAGGCACTCAAAATAATATTTTAGGGATATTATCTTGAATGCTATATGTGGGTGATAGTAGAAAAGATGGAAGTGGACGCTAACTGGGAAACTGCTGCTGTGGTTCATGGGTGACTTGATAGATCCCTGGAATAGAGGCGGCATGGCTCTGAAAATGACCGAGACAAGTCCCAACTGAGTTGAGACAGGTAATTGAGGATTGATAGCAACAACACTAAATTCACCTCTACAGGCAGTTTGTAGCTCTAGTTTTTTTGTACAGAGAGTCCTCGATACATGATGATTCAATTACTATTAATTATTCTTTATAGCTCTAACAGCAGGTAACATTCCAGTGGATTTATATTAGCCTTTGGCTTCCTGGTGTTCCCATATAAGGCTTCTCCAGACTCCTAATTTCACCTTTGTCCTATAGCCCTACCTTCTGGGCATTGTCCTTGGATGTAGGCTGGCACCACCACAATCCTCCAACAATGTTTTTTTAACTCCCACTTCTATTATTCAATACAGTTAATTTGCCACAGTCATGTTTTGGTCAATGATGGACCATATATACAACAGTGGTCCTACAGAATTATAACAGAGCTGAAAAATTCCTATTCCTAGTTACATCATAGCTGTCCTATATAGCACAATGCTTACTCATGTGTTTGCCATGATACTGACGTAAACAAACCTACTGAGCTGCCAGTTGTATAAAAGTAGTGCATACAATTATGTATAGTACATAACACTTGATAATGATAATAAACTATGTTACTAGTTCATGATTTTACTATACTATACTTTGTATCATTATTTGAGAATGTACTCTTTCTACTTATTAAAAAAAGTTAACTGTAAAACAGCCTCAGGCAGGTCCTTCAGGAGGTATTTCAGAAGAAGGCACTGTTTTTATGAGATGACAGCCCCATGCATGTTGTAGCCCCCTCAACAAAGACCTTCCAGCGGGGCAAGATGTGGAGGTGCAGGACAGTGACATGGATGATCCAGACCCTGCATAGGCCTAGGCTAACGTGTGTATTGTGTCTTCATTTTTAACAAAAAAGTTGAAAAAGTAAAAAACAATGAAACAATTGAAAAAAGCTTATGAATAAGGATACAAAGAAAGAAAATATTTTAGTATAGCTGTACAGTGTTTGTGTTTTAAATTACTATTAAAAAAGAATCAAAAGTTAAAAGTTTATAAAAGTTTCAGTAAGCTTAGGTTAGTATTATTAAAGACTTTTTAAAGTAAACTTAGTGTAGCCTAAGTTACAGTGTTTATAAAGTCTACACTAGCGTAATGTCCTAGGCTTTCACAGTCACTCACCACTCACTCACTCACTCACCCAGAGCAACTTCCAGTCCTGTAAGCTCGGTTCATGCTAAGTGCCCTATACAGCTGTACCATTTGAAAAATCTTTTAGAATGTATTTTTGCCGTACCTTTTTAATATTTAGATACACAAATATGTACCATTGTGTTACCACTGCCTACAGTATTCAGTGTAGTTACATGCTACACAGGTTTGTAGCCTAGTAGTGTGTAGTAGGCTAGAACACCACCTAGCCTAGGTGTGTAGTAGGCTATATCATCTAGGTTTGTGTAAGTACACTCTATGATGTTTGTACATGAGGAAGTCACCTAATGACATATTTCTCAGAATGTATCCTTGCTGGTGACGCTTGACTATATAACAGTTATCCCTCCAGAAATGTGGTCAACATGCAATCATATAACTTAGGCCGTTCTTTCTTAAAAAATTAACAGAAAGTAAGTGTTTTAGAAATAACTAGATAAAAATATTTTAATAAAGTAAGCTAGGTAAGTAGGCCTCTGCCAAAAATAGAACCAAAAGCAGCAGGAGAGTAGCGTTTGCTTAAAGCCAAACTGTTTGCCCATATTATGAAAGTGCCAATGGAATGTGCTAGGACTATGGTGCTAACATGGGGTTGGGGTAGGTGGCATCATGACTATAAGACTGCCCAGAAAGAGGTACTGAGTGAGAAAACAGAGGTAGGAAGGGCAGGGAAGAGACAAAGAATGTAGGGTTTCTGCTTTTGAAATATGTAAACGTGAAATCAAGCAACTATGCTTGAGAATGTTTTGGGTAATGCAGACCTGTAGCTTTGCATGCTAACTGGCCAAGGCCGTGTGGGTAAGGCATCATGTATCTGCATGGCCACTTTGCTTCCACTGCCTGGAAAGAAGTTCACTCTCCTGTGTCCTGTGGAAACGAAGCTGGGACTGGAGTGATCCAGGCATTTCAAGTGGGGCTTAGAAAAGAGCATAAAATGAATAACACGTACCTAATATCACAGCTTTCAATAGCTATCTCCCAAGAATAAAAAACAAAGAATTCTTAGATTAGCTAATAAAAATACCTCTCCTTATAAAACAGACTGACGCAAAGATGTTAAGAACTACATTTTAACAACGGGGCATCCATTTGGAAAAAACCTAGTAAGAAAGTATAATACATTTCTGACAACCTACCTCCATGAAATATTTGTTCCAATCCCACATGGAATAGAGCTTCCACCAAGGTACACCGGACTGCAACTAGATGTGTTCAACAGATGCAAAAATATGAAGTTATAACAAAAAATAGGAGTTAATTGGCCATGTTAAAAAATTTTTGGTTTTATTGACTTTATGTTCTTGTAATCAAATTGTCTATTTTCCCTAGCAAGACAACCATTTCAAAGAAGAGCTATTTATTGTAGGATCACTGCTTTATTGGATATAACCTGTACATTCAGGAACACTCAAGGAGTTAAAATGAGTAAAAGAAAAATGTGTTTGCCAAATAATGTAAGGGACAAAGTAAATACTGAAGAATATAACAGAACATTAATTTTGAGAAACTGTTCACACTTTTTTTAAATGGCAGAAAATTATTTACAATAGCAATAATCCCCCATTTAATTTCCTTTACATGAAGGGGGTCATAGACCATAAGAACACTGAAGATATTGCTATTGGTCTTTCTCATGAAGGCCAACCAACGCTTTGTTGTTCAATGTCACTGCTGTTTAAATGGTAACAAAATCTACTAGATTATGCTCATAGTGTTTGCTCAATAGTGTGTATAAGTCACCAAAGCAATCTCAACTTACCTTTTACCAAGGCCTTGAATGGAAGCTCTGACAGATGTGTTACCTGAAGATTTAGATTTTAGTTTCTGTTAAAAAAGCAAAACAATAAAAGGCCACGAGTAACTTAGAAAACTGTAACATGAAAACTAATATTCCTTATAACAAGAATATTTTCTAAATGACTTAAATACACGTTTTGATGGCATCATTTTTAAGTTTCTGAAATAAAAACAATGATCAAAACCTTTTAAAGGCAAAAGGGAAGCAGAACTCCCTAAGGAATGTGCAAATTACTCTACTAACTTTTAGGCTAGGAAATTGATATATTGCCATTATTAGCATGCTAAGATTTAGAGTCACTTTATAACTCTTCAGTTAATATTACAGTTCAATGATTTAATATGAAGGACCTGCTATTTAAAACTTCATTCTAGAAAAATTCAATTGAGGAGGAAAAAAACCTCAGACTCATTTTTAAAGGCTGTGAATGTGCGTCATATGAACTAAAATTAAACTAACCAAGCTCCTGTGTAACTTCAGGAATATTAATTTTGATCAAATGGAATGGTATCAACCAATAAATGTTCTACAATAAAAATGTAGAGCTACCTAGTCACAACCATACAGTAGTTCCTATATGGTTACATAATATCATCATCATTAGCAAGCATTTATTAAGTGTTAACTGGTATATGGTACCAAACAACATAAACTAACCACACACTAGGACCACCGCCAAGGAGAGGAAGTGAGATGGAGAAAAGGCAATTTAAACTATGCAGAGTCGTGCCTTCATTTTACATAGTGGATGAGGAAATTTAATAGAGGCGAAAATATTGTTTTACTATGTCGCTCAACTCTTATTTGATGTTAAGCAGAAATGGAAAAAATTTTGGTACATGTCTGAAAAATAACAATATGTACGAATCTTTCTGTTTGGGGAGCATGTTTCATGTGCCATCCAGACTCATGCTTATGACTCTAAGCTGGCACACTCTGAGGTTCGTTGTTGGTTCCTGGGCTTTCTTGTGTGGGTCTGGGAACAGTTCAGAAATGCGACAGAATGGGAGAGCTGGGGGTGCGGTGGGGCAGTAGTATTTTTAGGGCATAATATAGCCTCTAATGACAACACTGGCATAGACCATCTGTTTATCAACGTTTCTTTTCTTAAATGTTTTTTTTCCCAATGAATGTTTTACTTAGACCTGCTGTCTCCTTTGAAGGCTGGAAAACTGGACATAATACATAACTAAGAAAGGAAAAGATCATGCTTAAAAATTTATTTCTTCATGACTGTAAGAGCTACTTTTATTTCAAATTAGTATATCTTAAAGCCAAGCCAGAGAAGTACTTATCTTCTTCTGAAACACCTTAACTGAAAAGATAGCGCCTCATAAACAGATATGCACCCTATAGTACTTAATAAATAATGAATTGTTCAGACGATTAATGAAGAGCAACAAAATGATGTAATTTTTTTCTACCATTAATTAGTACTACAAATTGACATTACTATTCAGTGCTTACACACTTACTTGGTACTTAGGAAGTATTCTGTTTGCAGGGTACAGGTGACCCTTGAACAACATGGGTTTCAACTGCACAAGTCCACTTATATGTGGAATTTTCCCAACCAAACAAGGATCAAAAATACAGTATCTGTGGCATGCAAAGCCCCATATACAGAGGGCTAACTTTTCATATAGGTGGGTTCTGTAAGGCTGACTGTGGAACTTGAGTATGTATGAATTTTGGTATATGTGGGGGGTTCCTGGAACCAATCCCTTGAGTATACCAAGGAATGACTATATTTAATATTGCTATTGTGTTTACATATTATTCAACTTGGCATCAGTGTATTAATTTACTTCAGGTGAATTGAAAAGTTTAATTTTGAAAAATTCAGATCTTAAAATCTATACTAGTCATTTGATTTTTAGTCTGGGTGACAAAAATATAAGTGGTCTCTATCCATATCCTTACCACAACCATTACCTAGATGTTTTCAGTCCACTGTTTTGCTTTTATCTTCCCTATCCTTTAAAAAACAAAACCCTGGTACTATAGTTATTTCTCAATTTTTTTTGTGATCTTTGTAAATTAGACTTCTATTTTTGTATCTTTCTTTTAAATCTAACAGATATGCTTGACACACACCATACTGATAAAAATTAAAATACATAAATTCTGATATACTGCCCAGTATGAAAAACGTTAAGTGATAAAGTCACTTTGGAAAACAATTTGGCAATGGGTAGAGTTGAAGATAAGCACACCTTATGACCTAGGAATTCCTCTTCTAGCTTTATACATCCTAGAGAAACTTCTGTATATGGGTAAAAGAAGCCATGTAAAGATATCTAATGAAGGAGTAATCACTGGTTTTCCCTGTGTACATGTTAAAATTTGTATGCCTTTTCTCCAATTAAAAAAAAAATATCTGATGAAGCATGATTTGTAATAGCAAACAACTGAGCACAATGTAAATGTCCATCATCAGGGAAGTGGATAAACTGTGGCAGTTATATAATGGACTGCTGTACACAGTTACAACTGTTTATGGTTATATACATATGTAATAAAAGTATAAATGTATGGATGGAAAGGATAAATGGTTATCTTTGGGAAGGAAGGCAACAGAGTAGGATTTAGAGAGGTCTTAAATTATATCTTTAATTTGCACTTCTTTTTTTAAAAAAAGGTCCAGTGAAGCAAATATGGCAAAACATTAATATATGTTTAATATGGGTGGCTGTCATGGTATGTTCAGTGTATAGGTTGCTGTTATATTATTTTGTGAACTTTTTATGCAGCTAAAATAGACACATAAACATTTAAAAAATTGAAATATTAACAATTTAGTCATTGCTTCACGGGATAAGAGCAATGGCATTGCATGTGAGGTGCTAAGCACATTCCTATAATGAAAGCTGTTTGTTTTTGGCCTTTTAGAAAAGTGTTCTTAGAAACTACAAATAAATACAAGTGACCAGCTTGATGTGTGAGTTGACTTCTATGCTAACAGCTTTTCTAATATGTTATTCTTACTGAGAAATGCACAGGGAAACACATACTGAGAGTTTCTAATATTTTACTGCTTCTACAGCTCTTTAAGTGTAATAATTTCTTTAAGTAATTGTATTTCTCGGAATTCAAAAGATAATGGGTAGCCACTTGCGTCTTCTTTAAGACTATTCTAAACATGTCTTGAAATAATGACAGAATTACTACATATTTATAACACTTGACTTACAGAGGGCTTTTTGTCCAAGTTGGGCTCTTCAAATATTTCATTAATAAGACTGTCAAGATCATCTTCTTTTTCAAATGTTTCTGTTGATCTGAAAAGAAAATATATGCAGAGAAAACTTGCCTGAGGTTTATGAGCAGACAAAGTTAGTATCGGAAGAGTTTTGCTTAAAGTCCATTATTAGAGTTGATGGTAGAAAGATAAAAGTGATTTTAATTTTTTTCACTGTGGATATAGTCTAAGTTCGTTGAGACAAAGATATATATTATCAGGTACAAATTCACATATGTTCTATACTATTACATACTTGATATTACATACTTGAGACATTTAAAACTATATACATTATATTCGAGAGGAAGCTGGGTATGTACTTATCTAAATTACATAAAGCATGTATTTTATGCAAAATATGTACAATGATAAGCAGAACCTGATATTATAAACAAAGATAATTTTAAGAGTCTTCCTGACTTTTCCCCAAAGGTTGCATTGTAAGTCAACCATATCTCTTTATGAGAGGAGCCAAAGGTCATGTAATCAAATGACCACCCTCCCCCCACCCCCCAAAAAAGGTGCTATTTGTTAGAATATCTCAACTACTCAACTACCTCTACCTTCTGCAGGCAAAGTCATCACTGGATTATTAATACAAACCACTACTGCACAGAACTTCTATTTAATAGCTGATGCTAAATAGCTAATAGCTAAATAGTATTTACTGAATACTTACTATAACCCAGGCATCGTCCTTAGTCTTTACATGAGTGTATCTTTATTTAACCCCATTTTATAGATGAAGAAAAGGCACTGAGAGATTCAGATATCTGTTCAAGGTCATATAAATAGTGGGAGAAAAGGCTTGGAATTGAATCTAGGGCAGTCCCTGCACTTCATACTATACAACATTAACTTCATACTATACAACATTAACTTTCTTTAGCGTTTATATGAAGTAGATGCTGTACACCAACTTTATAACTTCATTAAATTATTTGTTTTAGAAGACAAGTTTTTTAGTCAAACTCTCTAATTTCAGAAATGTATTTATTCTGACAATTTTTAACATAGGTCTTCTTCGTTACATCTTGGAGTAAAAAAATTTAACCTGAAATAAGAAAAGCAAGAGACTGCTGCCTACTACCTCATGGCTGATTCTATCTGTCTCCAGGCTTAGCCTCTTCAGTTGTACTGTAACTTTTACCCTTAATGTCTTTCACTGTATACTGGTTTCTTCCTTTGACTTAGAAGTATGCTCAAGGCTTTCTTCTTCAAAGAGACACTTCGAAAAACCCCTCTCTTAAAGCTGCCACCCTTTCTTACTCACTACTGAAGAATAGTCTGTATCCATGATTTCTACTTCCTTACAAGTAGACTAGATTTAGAATCAGCTGAGTGTTAATCCTAGACAGGGGTTTCTCAACCTTGGAACGACAGACATTTTGGGTCAGATAATTCTCTGGGGTGTGTATGTGGGGGCAGGAGACTGTTGTATATTGCAGGACGTTTTACAGCATCTACCCACTAGATGCTATTAAATAATAGCACACCCTTCCCCAGGTGTGACAATAAAAAAAAGTCTCCAGACATTGCCAAATGCCCCTTGGGTGGCAAAATCATCACCAGTCTAGAGCTACTGACCTAGTTTAAATTATTTAATCTCTCTGAAACTCAAATATTTTATCTATAAAAATGATACATAGATGACTAAAATTTCTTTCAGGTATAATATTCTACTTCTGGCCTCTAATCCCTCAACTACAGTGAAACTCTTCTCTCAAAGGTTTCCACTGCCCAAATCACTACAATATAATGGTGGTTCTCAGTTCCAATCCTCTTTAATCTTTCAGAAGCATCTGACACTGTTGGGTACCAATTCCTTATATTTCTTTTTTGATAAGAGGTTGCTAAGATGGCCTCTTAAAATTCTCTCCTTTGGCTTTCAGGACATACTCACTGGGGTATCCTCCCTCATGCAATTTCACAATTTCAAGAATCAGATGCATCCAAACTCCACCAACCTAATCAGTACTGTTACAGATCCAAATTACCAGCTTACATAAGATTCTGGTCTGTTCTTAGATCACGCAATTTCACAATGCCTACACTTGCCTATGCTTTGCTATAGTAATAACAATAAAGTCAACATTTCATCGAGAACTCATAATTTTAAAGGACTGTATAGACATTTTTTGGTCTTCTGATGTGATAATAATCTCAATCAAATGTTAATAAGCTTTTACTGGTTCCCTCTCTGACTCTGTTTCTGACATTCTAATCTTTTAAAGATATAGTTTCTGCTGAAAATAAAAGGTATATTCAAAATAAAATATAAACACTTAAACCTATAATTAAATGTGAGAGGTATATATACAAACCTTAAATCTAGATGTACTATGTCCTTGTGATTTAGCAATATGACTGTAGGCAAGTAACTAAGCATTGATTTGGTCAGTGAAATGGGGTAACAGTATTCACCTCATGGGGTTGTGAAGATTAAATGAAATAACATATATAAAGCACTCAGCATACAGAAAGAGCTCAATAAATGTTGGCTGTTACAGCTATCATCTAGAAAGCTATATTATCTTTAAATATTCCCATCTGTATCATCCCGAACCACTTTATTCCTATTGCAGTTCTTCTCAACCCACATCAGTCTTTTCTTTTTTTTACTAATCACATATTTCTTTTTATCATTTTGAACACTTCAACAAATTGCATGTTTTGACCCCTTACATTAGCAGTTGTTCCTGGTATCCAGATGTAGCATGGTCATTTACAGTATTATTTGCAAAGCTATCATTTTAGGAGGTAATATCAGTATTTTAACTCTTATGAGAGATACAGGTTACACTGCTATACAATTAGTAGGTAATCTCCTGTTAATAAATTCAAACATAAATTGCTTCCTAGCTTTTAAGTATCAATTTTGGCTCAAGGAAACATTTTAATATATAACATTATAAACCAGGTTGGGACTATATTTGGTATAAGGTTTAGGCCCTTTGTTGCTGTTTTTTGTACAATTTACAACTACATTGCCAGATGAAAAGTTTTAATATAAATGACAACAGTACTGGTTCACTACGGCTTTTATGTTATTTAGTACTAAAAAATCTAATGTATTAAGGTGGGCTGAGGTACTAGAAACATTGTGGATGAATTTTAGTAGAGCAAGCATGACACAACCCATGGTTGGAGAAGATCCACATAAATAGTCCCTTCCATTTTGAGCAGCTTGCTTCAATACATCCTGCCCCACCGCATGCTAGTTCTCCTAAGATGAACAGCTCTGAAAAGCTCCTTGATAGATTGGCTCTATCCCCTAGCAGGACAAATGAAAAGTACTAAAGCAACAACTGTTGTGGGATACGGATGGTAGATGTACTAATAGGCACATAAAGAATTCCAATATACAAGATAATAAAACTTAATGAGAGTGATATTTACAACATCCAGCCAAATGAGTGTTAGCCCATTCATAGTAATTATAGTTGTCTCTAATTTTTGTTTTAAAATGTTGCTCAGAACTCGACTAACTTTTAGAAATTTTGTTTATGTGCTCCTTTAGAATTTTTTCGATGCTTTTATCTTCGCAGAGTGAATTTTTATAAATAAATGTCACTGGAGATAAGCCAGGTGAACTGGATAGTAACAGAGCTGGATAATACTTTGGGAAATCACACATACACACACCAAAAAAAACAAAACCAAATCAAAGATGCAGCCAAAAAATTAACGGAGATGACGTTCTTAGATTGATCCAAGGTTGCCTCCCTGTAATTTCACAAGCGTTTCCAAAATATTCTAGGCAAGAGGCAATTTCCAAAAGATTCTAGCAAGAGTTGCTGAAGGACAATACTCTGATGCAAACATTGTTTTTTTCAGGGATTGTGGGGTAAATGGGGAAGTGAAGGAAGTCCTATTAATAATTATATGGAGGAAAAACGACTGGTAAATTTGAAATGTAGTTTTTTTAGATCAAAAACCAAAATACTTAAGAAATGTCCCTAAATTTCCATATGTATGCCTGGGACCCTTAACTAGGGGGCCATGGAGAGAAGGAAGGTAGACGATTTAATGTTCACAATAATTAACCCTTTTGTCATGAATCTAATCTCATCTTAATTCCCTGAGTTAAAAACAAACAAACTGAGGTGCGATGGCTCACAACTGTAATCCTAGCACTTAGGGGAGGCAGAGGTGGGAGTACAGCTTGAGCTCAGGAGTTCAAGACCAGCCTGGCCAACACAACGAGACTCTGTCTCTACGAAAAATACAAATTAGTCGGGCGTGGTAGCTCGTGCCTGCAATCCCAGCTAGGGTAGGCCGAGGTGGGAGGATCGTTTGAACCGGGGAGTTGGAGGCTGCAGTGAGCTACGATCGTGCCACTGCACTCCAGCCTGGGCAACAGGACAGAGCGAGACTCCATCTCAAAAAACAAAACAAAACTGAGCTAAAGACAGAATTAGGATTGGCCTGGGGAGCGGGGTCTGAGTCTATGGGATGAAGTTGTCTAACAAGCCCCTCACAGGGAGATGAGAACCGCTTGGCCACACAGAGGCAAAATCTGGCCTAGGTCAGCACAGCTTTCTCGGCGTTAAGAACGGGGCGCCTGAGGGGCATCCCGGTCCCCGACTAGAACCTCCTAGGCTCTGGCAGGCAGAAATAGGGTGAAGAAGACAGGCACAGGCCGCGGGCTCTGTGGGAGGGCGGGACCAGCTCTCTGCGGCCGGCCGAGGGGCGGAGTCTGCGCTGAGAGAAGAAATGCCAGAATCCGCATAGAGGGTCGAGGGGTGCGCTGCCGCTGGGGATAGGGCGCTGAGGGGCTGAACTGTGATGTAAGGAGGGGCTGGAGCTCGCGGACACGTTTCTTTTGGGTTGGGCGGCGGAGGGGCAGCTTTAGGGCCTGGAGCAGGGCTTTACCAGCATGTCCACCCCTCCCGCCCCGTTAACCTGAGATTCTCTTTCGCCTCGGCTTGGTTCCGGTCGCTACTGTGTGTGCCGCCGTCGCAGCCTTTGGGCTGGTCGACCACGCCCCGTCTTAGAAGGTCAGGTGTGCAAAATTTGGACTCGACTTCATCCAAGAGCTCATCCAGGTCCTCCGCCATCTTGAATCGCCTGGCGTTTTCCCCTCGAATCGCCAGGCTCCGGTGGTTTCCAGGGGTAACGCGGGGACCCGGCTGGCTCACGGTCCATTAGGCGTCCCTGCGCATGCGCACCGCTTCCCGTGGCAACCCGGCGCCCACGAGGGCTCGCGGCAGAGAATGCGGTGGGTTCGTGAGGGGCTGGCGCATGCGGGGACGGAGTTCGGAGCTGTCTCTGCCCTGTGTCTGTGTGACTCGCGATGCTTTGCGTTTCTTCCTTTCAGCTCGTCTGGCGTGGTTTGTCCCGTCTGCCTCTCCCGGGCCCACGTTGTAACCACAACCACACTTTCTCGCCCTTTCATTCTCTCCTGTCCCGTTTGGGTCCCTGTTGTGTTTCAACGGTTAGAAAATTCCTGAAATCTGTGGAAGTTCGAGCAGAACGCTCTAAAACACAAAAAGTGTTTGATGGCAAGAAAAAGAGCATGTTCCCGTAGTCGGCAGGATTCGAACCTGCGCGGGGAGACCCCAATGGATTTCTAGTCCATCGCCTTAACCACTCGGCCACGACTACTGGCGGTGTAAGTGTTTGTGGTGAGAATGCATGTAGAGTCTGCACAAGCGTCTGCTGCAATAACAGGCACGTTTTGATTTGGAGGAAACCATTACTGAGCTGTTGGGAGCATATTTGAATGTTATGGCGCTTATCATTTTACTGTTTGTAAAACTCTTAGAAGGTATCCGGTCCAACTCTTTGTTGGAAAAAAGGGAAATTCTAATTAAATCTGAGAGAGGGAGAGATGTGTGCTCAAAACTATTGTACACCCACCTGCTTGCACAATGTTGGAGCCATTTCCAGGAGAGAACCAGGAACCGGGTGGGGGCCAACCAGTCTCCTGGCTTCCTTGATGGGACTGTCAGTTCCACTCCTTCGCCTTTCTCTTTGACAAACGGCTCCCAGGACTTTCTTTTCACCCATTATACATTAAGAAGCTATTTACCCAGCGATTTAAATTCACTCCGCAGGGTCAGACAGTCCCACCGTGCCATAAAAGTACTACTTTGAAAAGTGTAAAGCGTGATACAAGAGTAAGGTGTTGTTAATGGCATTCTTAACAAATACTGTCCACAGTTTAACCTGTGTTTTGGGTATTTCTAAAGTGGGATAGCAAAGAGTTTGGCATCCTTGGGACTCTGGAGATAGTTTGATCCAGATGATTTGTTCAAAGTATCTTTTAACGTCCCTGAAGAGCAACATGTAGTGGTGTGCTGGAGCGAATGGGACCTGCTCACTCCTACCCACTGATAAATTTTCAAGGATTTTGGGAGCTAATTGTTAAATGCAACTATTATTAAATATTAAATTATGCAAACTTGCAATTACATTATATTAAAAGCAAATGCGATACTCAAAATTCACATTCTAGTGATTCCACTACATTTTACTATTATTTATAAATATAATTGAGATTATTTACATCTGAAAGACTTTCTCTCTTTAACTTTCCATTCAGTGATGTCACTTGGGAAGCTTGAAATGAGCCATGGCGGGTGTTATTTACATGAGGGAAATTGCAAATGTGCCAAAGCAGGGCTTTTTATCCCTAGGAGATGGTTGTCATTTAGTGGCACACTGCATGTTACCATCAGACCAACTTTGAATATTCCCAGCAAGGCAACACTCCCCTTTTCTGCACGGCCGCTCTAGTTATTGTCTCTGAATCTTTGTTTTAGCTATTAGAATCCTGGCATATACCCCCCCCTCCACATATATGCATATAAACATATATATATATATATGTTTACACACACAGGAAATCAGCATTTTATGCAAAGTACTTAACAACATTGAGCACTGACCACTCAGATCAGACACTGCCAGGATGCTTAAGTAGTATCCTAGAGGCCCCCAGACATAGTGTTGGTTACCCGTGTAGTCAGAGTAGAGAACTCCAGAGGGTGGGGAGACAATGTTGGGGCAAGGAGGGGACTTGGACACTAGTTATTTGTCTAGAATCCTGACTTATTCTATGATTTCCCACTCATTAATTTTTTAAAGTTTTTTTCCAAGTTGCCTTGCTGGGCTATTTTACTGAGAACCAGCCTCCAGCAGAAAGACAAGGAAAAGCTGCTTGAAAAAGCAGTTCTTGCAACATGATTCCAGGGGAAGTCATGCATAGTTGCCATCCAGTTTAACAGGCTTACATTAATGATTTGCTTTTGCTCTTGAGAAGATGAAATGAGGGGATCTGTAGCAATGTTGAAAGTATCTATTAGCGTATAGAAGATTTGCTATGAGAGATGGTGAAAAAATAAAAGAGAAAATGTTTCTGGATTTCTGTTTTGTTTTTGTAACTATTAGACAAAAATCAGTGTGTTCCCTCCTTCCCTCACTTCTACTCCCATTTTTCTGGTCTTTTGATTGGATGATTTATTCCGTTTATATTTTAAAATTTCATTTTATTGATTTTATTTACTTTCAGTAGCTTTTGGGGTACAAGCAGTTTTTGGTTCCATGGATGAATTGTATAGCGGTGAAGTCTGAAATTTTAGTGCACCTGTCACCCGAGTAGTGTACATTGTACCCAATAGGTAGTGTTCTTTTTTTTTTTTTTTTTTTCGAGATGGAGTTTCACTCTTGTTGCCCAGGCTGGAGTGTGCAATGGTGCGATTTCTGCTTACCACAGTCTGTGCTTCCTGGGTTCAAGTGATACTCCTGCCTCAGCCTGCCGAGTAGCTGGGATTACAGGCATGTGCCACCATGCCGGGCTAATTTTGTATTTTTAGTAGAGACGGGGTTTCTCCATGTTGTTCAGGCTGGTTTTGAACTCCTGACCTCAAGTGATCCGCCTGCCTCGGCCTCCCAAAGTGCTGGGATTACAGGCGTGAGCCATCATGCCCAGCCTCCAATAGGTAGTGTTCTTATCCTTTACCCCCCACCCGTCCTCCTCTCTTCTGAGTCTCCAGTGTCCATTATACCACTCTATATGCCTTTGCGTACCCACAAATTAACTCCTACTTACAAGTGAGAACATATGATAATTTGGTTTTCCAGTCCTGCCCACTCCCGTTTTAATAAAATGGATGTATGGGTCATCTAGAGTTTGGTATTTTGAGAATTTCATTTATGACTCATTCAACTCTGGTGGGTCTCCTGACTTGAGTCATGTTCTCTTTCTGGTTTGCCCCTGAGAGTAAAACGTCGAGTTCAGAGTCTACAAGGAGAAATGCCACATGCCACATAAGAGTAACATATGTGTGTGGCTGTGTGATAAAGTATAAAATTACAGTGCACTAGTATAATCTCCAGATGTGAGTAAGAAAGTTACACAGTTATAAAATTCAGTGGGCTCTAAACAATGGATGTGGATGTATAAGATGAAGGTAGTGTGGCTTTAGAAGATTCTACATTCATGGAAATTCTATTAGATCATTTTTTTTTAAACCCTGCTATAAATTCGTTTGGTATAACTTTCTGTTTTCTGAACAATCTTCTTTCTTTCTCTGTAATTGTTAATGTGTGTAGACAATGTCGTGAATCCTTGTCCCCTGTCTTTCCTAGTCATGGAAAGCATGCTGAGTGTCAGGTATTTCATAAAGAATAGGCAAGTGCCTCCAGGTGATACAATTATTAACATGGTAAAGGGGACTGGGTGCGGTGGCTCGTGCCTGTAATCCCAGCACTTTGGGAGGCCAAGGTGGGCGAATCACTTGAGCCCAGCGGATCACTTGAGCCCAGGAGTTTGAGACTAGCCCAGGTGACATGGCAAAACCCTGTCTCTAACAAAAAAATTACAAAAATTGGCCAGGCATGGCGGCGCTGCACCTGTGGTCCCAGGTACGTGGTAGACTGAGGTGGGAGGATGGCTTGAGCTCAGGAGGTGGAGGCTGCAGTGAGCTGAGATAGTGCCACTGGACTTTAGCCTGGGCAAGAGAATGAGACTCTGTCTTAAAAACAAAACAAAAAACATGGTAAAGGGGCATGCCATGTATTATTACATTGATTTAGTATTCAAGGAAGTATTTTAGGTAAAAGGTGTCCAAATTAGGAAATCAAAGCACTGTTGTCTTTCCCAAGTATCTGAAGAACTCTCTGAGCCTGGTTTCTTGCTAGTACCATTGTAAATAAGTTAGAAGTGGCGAGGCAGCTGGTTCTGCTGTCCCACACAGTCCCAGGCCAACTGCTTCAGTTACAAGGTGTCCTGTAATCTCCCTGGCTACTCACATAATGAATTGCAAGGCTTCTTCCAATTCCCAGGTACTTAGGTTTAATTTTCCCTTCCCTGCATCTCTCCCCTGCATACTACAGGTCTTTTAGACAAATACCCACTGCTGGGCGGTGACGTTGGCATGAGGGAAGGCATCCTCCTGGGCCAGTTGCAAGCCTCCTAGCAGCTGATGTCATGGAAGAATGGAGTCGCACCGAAGCAGCTCCAGTTCTTTTAAGTGGTCCCTGAATTAGGCCTCGATGTCATGTAGGTAAATTCAGCCCAGAACATGCAGAATCTTTATTGGAATTTGTACATTCATCTCTCACAGCTGTGGAGAGTTTAGACTAATCACAACTCTCACTGGGATACTATTATCTTGGTAATTTGAAAAAGGATCAGGAGCCTGCAGGCTTGGAACATCTTGAGAAAACTCTGGCTCTGAAATACATCATCACATGTGGGGGACACCACTTGCGGCATCATCGCAGAGAGCTGAAGAATGCTGAAATCAAGTATTTCTCTGGCGTGATTTCAAATGGCTTGAGAAACCTGAGAAGTTTTTTTTTTTTTTTTTTTTAACTGCAAAACAGATTCTTTCCTCTTCCATCAACCCCATTGCTGTCAATATGTCCAGTGTTAGGTGCCAGAAATGAGCATAGCCTCTTAATGATAACAATGCCAAGGTTAGCACAGCCGCCAGGGGCTCTCTCAAGAATCTGTTAGGGTGTATTTTGATCTACAGACACGTTCTGAAGGCGTGCACCTCCTTAGCTTTTCTAGTCTCAGTACATTTCTCTTCAGCAGCCTGGATAAAACCTGTCACTTTTTGCCAGAACTTCTCATGCTTTGGGGCCCCTCAGACACCATTTTTCATTGACCCCATGAGTCCATATGGTAGGGCGAGGTTCAAAGTTGGTATTTGGGAATCAGCTTCTGACAGCACAGAGGCCTGGTATACTGCGGTCATTTGTTCAAAAGGCCAGGATTTGCAGATGTGCTGTAAGAGTGTAATATAATTTTTGACTCCATCCAAATGGATATTTTATCACCATCCACATAGCAACCAACAAACAGATCAGTCTGAGGAGGCAAGTGCTAATGTATGTGGCTCAAACCAGTCGACCCTCTGAGGAGTCAGTAGTTCAGCCTCTTTTTGAGGCTTTAACATCACAATGTTCCTTTCAATTCTACAGTTATGTGAGTACAGCTCCTTCCTTCCCCCCTTTTTCATACTGTTTTTTGCTTTATAATTTTTAAGCTTTAGAAAGTTAAGCCTGATTCAAAAAAAATTGGGGAAAAAGGGGAGGGGAATAGGAATTTCAGTCAGGCATTAAAATGAAGGCAAAGTGAAACCAAATTGATGGAGGTGATGGGACATGTCCAACAGGCCTGGGCTTAGGTTTGGTGTCCATCAGTCTTCCATTTCCCCTGATTGTCCATATGGACTCTTGGGAAGCAACCCAAGATTTTATGCAGGCCAGTTTGCTCTATTTCCTCAGTTACGGATTCACAAGTCAACCAGTCTTTATGGCCTTACAAAAGGTACCTGTTAGTATCAACCTTGCCATGAACTGCCCACAGAATATTTGGGGGCTGGAGAGGACTTCAGTGATAATGTATGAAACTCTTTCAGCTGAGGTTGCAGTGAGCCGAGATCATGCCACCGTACTCCACTCTAGCCTGGGCAACATAGTGTGTCTCAAAAAACAAAAAAACAAAAAGCAAAAAAAACCACCTCTTTCATTTTATAGATAAAGCAATCAAAATCAAGGCCAGAGAGGTACAATAATTTAGAAATTCTTTGATTATTCAGAGATTTTCTTATAACCATTCATTGTATTTTTTTTTTCTTTTTATTATACTTTAAGTTCTAGGGTACATGTACACAACATGCAGGTTTGTTACATATGTATACATGTGCCATGTTGGTGTGCTGCACCCATTAACTCCTCATTTACATTAGGTATGTCTCCTAATGCTATTCCTCCCGCCTCCCCCCACCCCACAACAGGTCCCAGTGTGTGACATTCCCCTTCCTGTGTCCA
>NW_012102009.1:3689299-3694452 GCF_000951045.1 Mandrillus leucophaeus
TTTATGAATCTGGGTGCTCCTGTATTGGGTGCATATGTATTTAGGATAGTTAGCTCTTCTTGTTGAATTGATCGCTTTACCATTATGTAATGGCCTTCTTTATCTCTTTTGATCTTTGTTGGTTTAAAGTCTGTTTTATTAGAGACTAGGATGGCAACCCCTGCCTTTTTTCATTTTCCATTTGCTTGGTAGATCTTCCTCCATCCCTTTATTGTGAGCCTATGTGTGTCTCTGCATGTGAGATGGGTCTCCTGGATACAGCAAATTGATGGGTCTTGACTCTTTTTCCAGTTTGCCAGTCTGTGCCTTTTAATTGGAGCATTTAGCCCATTTACTTTTAAGGTTAATACTGTTATGTGTGAACTTGATCCTGTTATTATGATGTTAACTGGTTATTTTGCTCATTAGTTGATGCAGTTTCTTCGTAGCATTGATGGTCTTTACATTTTGGCGTGTTTTTGCAGTGGCTGGTAGCGGTTGTTCCTTTCCATGTTTAGTGCTTCCTTCAGGAGCTCTTGTAGGGCAAGCCTGGTGGTGACAGAATCTCTCAGCATTTGCTTGTCATTTGCTTGTAAAGGATTTTATTTCTCCTTCCCTTATGAAACTTAGTTTGGCTGGATATGAAATTCTGGCTTGAAAATTCTTTTCTTTGAGAATGTTGAATATTGGCCCCCACTCTCTTCTGGCTTGCAGAGTTTTCTCCCAAGAGATCCGCTGTTAGTCTTGTGGGCTTCCGTTTGTGAGTAACCCGACCTTTCTCCCTGGCTGCCTTTCATTTTTTCCTTCATTTCAACTTTGGTGAATCTGACAATTATGTGTCTTGGAGTTGCTCTTCTTGAGGAGTATCTTTGTGGCGTTCTCTGTATTTCCTGAATTTGAATGTTGGCCTGCCTTGCTACGTTGGGGAAATTCTCCTGGATGATATCCTGCAGAGTGTTTTCCAACTTGGTACCATTCTCCTCGTCACATTCAGTACACCAATCAGACATAGATTTGGTCTTTTCACATAGTCCCATATTTCTTTGAGGCTTTGCTCATTTCTTTTTACTCTTTTTTCTCTAAACTTCTCTTCTCGCTTCATTTCATTCATTTGATCTTCAATCACTGATACCCTTTCTTCCAGTTGATCGAGTCGGTTACTGAAGCTTGTGCATTTGTCACGTAGTTCTTGTGTCATGGTTTTCATCTCTATCAGGTCGTAAGGACCTCTCTGCATTGGTTATTCTAGCTAGTCGTTCGTCAAATATTTTTCCAAGGTTTTTAGTTTCTTTGTGCTGGGTTCGTAATTCCTCCTTTAGCTCAGAGAAGTTTGATTGTCTGAAGTCTTCTTCTCTCAACTCATCAAAGTCATTCTCCGTCCAGCTTTGTTCTGTTGCTGGCAAGGAGCTGCGTTCCTTTGCAGGGGAGAAGCGCTCTGATTTTTGGAATTTCTAGCTTTTCTGTACTGCTTTTTCTCCATCTTTGTGGTTTTATCTACCTTTGGTCTCTGATGATGGTGACGTACAGATGGGGTTTTGGTGTGGATGTCCTTTCTGTTTGTTAGTTTTCCTTCTAACAGTCAGGACCCTCAGCTGCAGGTCTGTTGGAGTTTGCTCGAGGTCCACTCCAGACTCTGTTTGCCTGGGTATCAGCAGTGGAGGCTGCGGAAGAGTGAATATTGCTGAACAGCAAGTGTTGCTGTCTGATCGTTCCTCTGGAAGCTTTGTCTCAGAGGTGTATCTGGCCATGTGAGGTGTGAGGTGTCAGTCTTCCCCAAGTGGGGGATGTCTCCCAGTTAGGCTACTCAGGGGTCAGGGACCCACTTGAGCAGACAGTCTGTCCGTTCTCAGATCTCAAACTCTGTGCTGGGAAAACCGCTACTCTCTTCAAAGCTGTCAGACAGGGAGATTTACATCTGCAGAGGTTTCTGCTGCCTTTTGTTTGGCTATGCCCTGTCCCCAGAGGTGGAGTCTACAGAGGCAGGCAGGCCTTCTTGAGCTGCTGTGGGCTCCACCCAGTTTGAGCTTCCTGGCCGCTTTGTTTACCTACCTAAGCCTCAGCAATGGCGGGCGCCCCTCCCCAGCCTTGCTGGCACCCTGCAGTTAGATCTCAGACTGCTGTGCTAGCAATGATGGAGGCTCTGTGGGTGTGAGACCCCGCTGAGCCAGGCGTAGGATATAATCTCCTGGTGTGCCATTTGCTAAGACCCTTGGTAAAGCACAGTATTAGGGTGGGAGTGACCTGATTTTCCACGTGTTGTGTGTCATGGTTTCCCTTGGCTAGGAAAGGGAATTCCCTTCCCCCTTGTGCTTCCTGGATGAGGCGATGCCTTGCCCTGCTTTGGCTCTCGCTCGTTGGGCTGCACCCACTGTCCTGCACCCACTGTCCGACATGCCCCAGTGAGGTGAATCAGGTACTTCAGTTGGAAATGTAGAAATCACCCGTCTTCTGTGTCTCTCATGCTAGGAGCTGGAGGCTGGAGCTGTTCCTATTCGGCCATCTTGGCACGGATCTCGGCCATCTTGGTGCAGATCGCATTCTTTTATTTCAACATCACGATGGTCATTCTGGATAACACTCCTTCCTCTCTCCCTCCCTCCCCTCCCTCTCTCTCTCTCTTCCTTTCTCTCTTCCTTCCTTTCTGCTTTCTTTTTCTTTCCTCCCTTTCTTTCTCTTTCTTTTTTTGAGACACGGTCTCACTCCATTGTCCAGGCTGGGATACAGTGGCGTGATCATGACTCACTGCAACTTCCACCTCCTGGGCTCAAGCCATCCTCCCACTTCAGCCCTCAGTAGTGTGGACTACAGGCACACACCACCATACTCGGCTAATGTTTTTATTTTTTATAGAGATGGGGTTTTGCCATGTTCCCCAGGTTATGTCTAGTGGCCATAAAATTGATGCTATGAATTTAATATCAGATTGCCATATTTTGGAATCCTTTCATTCCTGCCATTGACATATTAATACAAATATCTCTCATGCTCTGTTCTCAACTTCTTCAACTCTGATGGCTTGTGCCACTCTACTGTACTCACATCTCTGTAGATTAGTGACTGTGTTTAGACCTCATATTATGTATGAGGACACAAACTTCTGAAGGACAGAGACTATAACTGATGCACATTTATTTCTCCTATAGGGAGGGAGAAGTGTAGTTTTTGAGAACATCTAAATTGACAGCCTATTATGTTACCATTTTTTTTGTTGTTGTTGTTGTGGGGGAAGTAGGATATCCTTGTTGTATTCTAACAATGAGGCTGAGTCTCAGACATGAGTCTGAACCCTGTAGGGATAGTAAATTCTTCCTTTTCCCAGTTCTCCTTTCTTACTAATATAGGTGCAGAATGGTCTGTTCAAGTCACGGAAGCTCTTGGCTGAAGAAGGAGTCTCCCTGAGCACACAGGAAGGTCTTAGTTCCAGAGAGGATATGGGGGCTACAGAGAGGGCCAGAGCAGATGGCACACTCCGTACTCCAGAGCTAAGGCTAGCATGTGCCTGGTCTATGAAAGAAAGGAACTAGTGTTTCCAGGTCCTTGGACAGATTCCTTCCAGAGCAAGAGTAGCGTATTTTCTGACCCTTTGTGTTTTTTCTTTTGAAACTGACATTATCTCTAATCATATGTGGTCAAGTTCTAGAAGACATTTATCATCTATTGCCAAAACATCACCCCCTGCTTTGCCAGTTCCTGTTTGCCCAGCCTGGCTGTGGCTGCTGAAATATCCCATCTGCAAGGTGAACCCAGTTCCTAGCCAACCCAAGACTTGCTCCTCCCCATCATGGTTAGATCTGGAATTGGTCTGGATGGCCTATGTCTGGTATGCATTGAGCAAAATGCCACACTGCTGTCTTCTCTGTGATCCCCTGTGGATGGGCTTCTACTCTACTTCTAGATTGAATTCCATTTCTATTTTTGGGCTGAAATTTTGTCCAAACCCCAAAGCCTTGTCCAGGGCTGTAGCAGTCTTCTAGGGCTGCCGTGACAAATCACCACTTAAAACAGTAGAAGTTTATTCTCTGAGTTCTGGAGGCCAGAAGTCTGAGATCAAGGTATGGGCAGTACCACACTCCCTCTGAAGGCTCTAAGGGAGAATCTGCTCCATGCTCCTTCCAGCTTCTGGTGGCTATTGGGATTCCTTGGCATTCCGTGACTTGTAGCCACATCACTATAATCTCTGCCTTTGTCTTCACATTGCCTTCTCCTCTGTGTTTATTCTATAAGGATACAGGTGATTGCATTTAGGGCCTACCTAGATTATTCAGGATAAGTCCCTCTTTTTCAGATCCTTAACTTAATCACATCGGCAAAGGCTTTTTCCAAATAAGGTCACATTTATAGGTTCCAGGGATTTGATGTGATTTGATATCATTTTGGGGCCGTTTTTCAGCCTAGCACAAGGGCCCTGACAAACTCCTGGCTTGTGCTGATCCCTCTTTTTGGGGGATCAGCCCCTTATCTCTTTTGGCCTGGCCAAGGGTATGTTTTAACATGAGCGAGTCTGTCTGGAATCAAATTGTTAACCACTTGGCTATGACTGTCTCCACAGTCACACCTTTCTAGGCCTCCATTTCTACACCCTTGGGTATAAGTGCCAGCCTGGATCAGAGTAAGCTTGCCTTTAAATACTGTGATTTAGTCTGATGGACTCCTTCTCCACAAATAAGCCCAAGCTCAGGTCAGTTATTTTAGCTTGAGCCATACTGGAATGGCTTCCATCTCCTTGTCATCCTGGTATTGAGGTTTCTGCATGCCTCTTGGCAACGATGTGTTGGCTATAGTATCATCATGTGTATAACATATTTTTTTGCATGCCTACCTTATTCTGAGCTCTTTATAGAACTTATTTTACTTAATCACTGTAGATCAAGAAATAGGGACAGAGAAAGGCATAGTGGCTCATGCCTGTAATCCCAGCACTTTGGGTGGCTGAGGCTGGCTGATCACTTGAGCTCAGGAGTTGGAGACCAGTCCGAGCAACATGGTGAAACTCTGTCTCTACTAAAAAAATACAAAAATTGCTGGGTGTGGTGGCATGCACCTGTGGTCCCAGCTACTAAGAAGGCTGAGGTGAGAGGATCTCTTGAATCCAGGAGGTTGAGGCTGCAGTGAGCCAAGATTGCACCACTATACTCCAGCCTGAGTGACAGAGCAAGACCCTATCTTAAAAAAAA
>NW_012102009.1:3696500-3697124 GCF_000951045.1 Mandrillus leucophaeus
GTTGTGTCTCTGCCAGGCTTTGATATCAGGATGATGTTGGCCTCATAAAATGAGTTAGGGAGGATTCCCTCTTTTTCTATTGATTGGAATAGTTTAAGAAGGAATGGTACCAGCTCCTCCTTGTATCTCTGGTAGAATTCGACTGTGAATCCATCTGGTCCTGGACTTTTTTTGGTTGGTAGGCTATTAATTATTACCTCAATTTCAGAGCCTGTTATTGGTCTATGCAGGGATTCAACTTCTTCCTGGTTTAGACTTGGGAGAGTGTATGTGTCCAGGAATTTATCCATTTCTTCTAGATTTTCTAGTTTTTTTGCATAGAGGTGTTTATAGTATTCTCTGATGGTAGTTTGTATTTCTGTGGGGTCGTTGGTGATATCCCCTTTATTATTTTTTATTGCGTCTATTTGATTCTTCTCTCTTTTCTTCTTTATTAGTCTTGCTAGCGGTCTATCAATTTTGTTGATCTTTTCAAAAAACCCAGCTCCTGGATTCACTGATTTTTTGAAGGGTTTTTTGTGTCTCTGTTTCCTTCAGTTCTGCTCCGATCTTAGTTATTTCTTGCCTTCTGCTAGCTTTTGAATGTGTTTGCTCTTGCTTCTCTAGTTCTTTTAATTGTGATGT
>NW_012102009.1:3697174-3737798 GCF_000951045.1 Mandrillus leucophaeus
TAAAGTTATTAGTCCAAGATCATATAATCTAGATCAAACTGTAAAATTCATGTTCATTTTACCATGCTGTACTATATTTTACATGCTTTATTATCTATCTTATTGTTATCATCTCTCCTTCTCCTCATTAAAACAAAACAAAACTGAGACTAGGATAGGAGTAAGCTTTATTTGATTTTCTAATGACTTATGAGGACTTGGCAGACAAATTTTCTCAACCAGACAACTTAATTATTAAATTTTTGTCTGGGGGATCTTTCCAGTTCAAGGTCTGTTATCGCATATAAGTTTGTAATCCTCTTGCCAGTTTCATTATTCTACATTTATTGCCATTGTTTTGTGTAACATCTGTCTGTATACTCTTAACATTTTCCAGTAACCATCCTACATACACAGAGAAGAGACGTGAGTGTAAAGGAAAAGGCCAACAAGTTCAGTCAGCCAGGAAAAGTTTAAAAGTCCATATTTCAAGGAAGGAGTCACGTGCTGAATTTGCACACTGGCCTGTGACTGAAATCCAGATCAATATCCGTGCTCTAAGTACAGTTAGATGAAAACTCTTAGAATCCAAAGCTATTTAAGTCCCTTGGTCTTTCTAGCATAAGTTAGGAAATGTTTCCTCTTCTTCAATATTTTGGAAAAGTTTCAGCAGAATTGGGATTAGTTTGCCTTTAAATGTTTGGTAGAACTCACAAGTGAAGCCCTCAAGTGCAGGGCTTTTCTTTATCAGGAGATTTTTGATTACTGATTCAGTCTCCTTACTAGTTATAGGTCTGTTTGGATTTTCCATATCTTCATGGGCTTGTCTTGATAGGTTTTGTATTTCTAGGAATTTTTCCATTTCGTCTAAGCTATTCAGTTTGTTGGCATATAATTGTTCATAGTGCTCTCTTATAATCATTTTTATTTCTGTAGAATCAGTAGTAATGTCCCCACTTTTATTTCTGGTTTTAGTAATTTGAATCTTTTCTTTCTTGTTCTGTCTAGCTACAGGTTTGTCAATTTTGTCTATCTTTAAAAAGCTAGCTTCACATTTTATTGATTTTCTCTTGATTTTCTCTTCTCTATTTCACTTATTTTTGATCCAATCTTTATTATTTCCTCACTTCTGCAACTTTTGGGTTTAGTTTTCTCTTCTCTTTCTAGTTCATTAAGTTGTAAACTTAGGTTGTAAATTTGAGATCTTTCTTGTTTTTTACTGCAGGTGTTTACAACCATAAATGTCTCCCCTAGCACTTCTTTCACTGTGTTACATGTTTTGGTATGTTGTTTTCATTTTCGTTAGTCTCTAAGTATTTTCTAATTTCCCTTATGATTTCTTTTTTTGATCCATTGGTTGGTTAACAGTGTGTTGTTTGATTTCCAAAAATCTGTGAAATTTTCAGTAACTTCTCTATTGATTTCTAACTTTATTTCATTATGGTTGAAGAAGATACTTTGAATAATATCTATCTTTTAAAATCTACTGAGACTTAATTTGTAGCCTAACATATGGCCAATCCTAGAAAATGTCCTAAATGTACTTGAGAAGAATGTGGATGCTGTCAATGGGTAGAGTGTTCTGTATATGTCTATGAAATCTATTAGTTGGTTTATTGTGTTTTTTAAGTCTTATATTTCCTTACTTATATTTTGTCTAGTTGTTTGATCCATAATTAAAGTGGGGTATTGAAGTGCCCAACTATTCTTGTAGTGCTATCTGTTTCTCCCTTCAGTTCTGTTGGTTTTTGCTTCATATATTTTGATGGTCTTTTATTAGGTGTGTAAATGTTTATATTGTTATCTGTTCTTACAGTTTTTAACTTTTATTAACATATAATATCATTCTTTGTCTCTTGTAAAGTTTTTTGATTTAAGGTCTGTTTCATATATTAGTATATCCATCCCTGCTCTCTTTTGGTTACTGTTTGTGTAGAATATCTTTTTACATCCTTTCACTTCTAACTTATTTGTGTCCTTGGATCTAAAATCAGTTTCTGTGAACAGCATATAATGAGATCATGTGTTTCTACCCATTCTGCTAATTTTTTTTCTTTTGGGTGGGAGTATGGATGTGATGATGGTCGGTCATGTAGATGTATTTAGTTGGGGCATTTCACTGTAGAGAGGGGTTGCTTCTCTTGGTCTTTAACTTAAAAGGTTAATGCTGGGGCAGCTGTACAGTGGGTCTGTAGAGACATTTTGTAGAGATTTATTGGGTGGAGGTGTGTTGGAAGCATAGAGTAGGGTGTGGTGAGTCTATAGAGTAAATACGGGCCCTATTTCAAAAATTTTTAGTGGAATTCTACGACGATGGGTAGATCGTTTAATTCATTTACATTTAAAGCAATTACTGATAAAGAAGGACTTACTTTTGTTACTTTATCATTTGTTTTCTATATGCCTTATTTCTTTTTTGTCCCTCATTTCCTGTATTACTGTCTTCTTTTGTGTTTAGTAGATTTTTTTTATAATGAAATGTTTAAATTACTTTCTCATTTGTGTGTGTGTGTGTGTATTCTATAGTGATTTTCTTTGTACTTACTGTGGGGATTACATTTACCATCCTAAAGTTATAACACTCTAATTTGAACTTATAGCAATTTTATTTCTTTTCTTTACTATTTTTTAAAGACAGGGTCTGGCTCTGTTACCCAGGCTGGGGTGCCATGGTGCAATCTCGGCTCACTGCAACCTCTGCATCCTGGGCTCAAATGATCCTTCTGCCTCAGCCTTCTGAGTAGCTGGGTAGCTGGAGTGATAGGCATATGCCACTGTGCCTGGCTAATTTTTGTATTTTTAGTAGAGATAGGGTTTTGCCATGTTGCCCAGGCTTGTCTCAAACTTCTGAGCTCCAGCAATTCACCTGCCTCAGCCTCCCAAAGTGCTAGGATTACACGTGTGAGCCGCTGTGTCTGGCCAGTTTAATGTCAATAACACACAAAACCTCTGATCCTTTTCAGTTCCATGTCCATGCCTTTTGGCTGTTGATGTCACTAGATTATATCTTTATGCATTGTGTGCCCCTAAATAAACTAATAACTCTATTAAGAGCATTGATTTCTTAAATTATGTAGAAAACAAACTATAGAGTTAAAACCAAAGTTAAAATAATTCTAACTTTTATAGTTTACCATGTATTTACCTTTACTGAAATCTTTGTCAGCAGATATCTTTAAGTTATTGTCTAGTGTCCTTTTATTTACCTTGCAGGACTCCCTTGAGCATTTCACAGGACAAGTCTAGTGGTAACAAATTCTCTCAGGTTTTGTTGATCTGGGAATGTCTTAACTTTCCCCTCACTTACAAAGGACCATTTTGCTGGATAAAGGATTTTTGGCTGACAGTTTTCTTCTTTTAGTACTTTGAATACGTTCGCCCATGGCCTTCTGCCTTCCTAATTTTCTGATGAGAAATCTGCTGATAATATTTTTGAGGATTTCTTGTATATGATATGTCACTTTTCTCTTGCTGCTTTCTAGATCCTTTGTCTTTTCAAAGTTTGATTATATGTGTCTCAATGTGGGACTCTTTGAGTTCATCTTACTTGGAGCTTATTGAGCTTCTTGGATGTTTCTTTCATGTCTCTTATGAAATTTGGGAAATTTTCAAACATTTTCTCTTCAGTATTCTCTCTTCCCCCTTCTCTCTCTCTTCTCCTTCTGAAACATTCACAATGCATATGTTGGTACACTTGATGGTATCCTGCATGTCCCTTTGGCTCTGTTCATTTTTCTTCAATCTTTTTTTCTTTCTGTCTCTCAGACGAATAATTTCCATTGTTCTGTTTTCAAGTTCACTGATTCTTTCTTCTGCCTGCTCAAATCTGCCTGCCTTTGAATCCCTCTAGTGGTATTTATTATTTTGGTATTTGTACTTTTAAGCTCCAGAAGTTTTTTTTATTTTATTTTCAGGTTTTGTATCTCTTTATTGATGTTTCCATTTTGTTCACACATCATTTTCTCGACTTTCCCCATAGCTTCATTTAGTTCTTCAATCATCTTTAAGAGTTATTTTAAGATATTTGTTTAGTAGTTCTTCTAAAAGGTCTTTTCCAGGAAGAGTTTCTGTTATTGTTTTCTATTGAATATGTCATTCTTTCTTATTTCTTTGTATGCGTTGTGATTTTTCTTTTGTGGAAAGCTAGGCATTTGAATTTAATAATGTGGCAACTCTAGAACTCAGATTCTCTTCCTTCCCTAGAGTTTGCTGTTTTTTAAAAATTGTTTTTGTTTGCTATTTTTTGTTTTGTTGATTGTTGTAGGCTGTCTCTGTGCCAAGGATCATCCTGAGTTGCAAACTTAGTCTTCTTAGGTCTTTTCTGAGCCTTCATTTTCCCCCTGTGCGTGCACAGTCACTTTCTAATTTTCTCTCTGTGTGTGTGTGTGTGTGTATATATATATATGTTTGCTTTTGAATGTCCTAGTCTTCAGTGCCTGGCCCCCAAAATGGGAAAAAGAAAAATGAACAGAGGAAAAACAAAGTGAGTGTCTGCTCTTTAAATCTGCTGGTAATCACCTATGTCAGAGGAGGTGGGGCTTGCAATAATCGTGGGGAGATGCAACAACAATGGTCACCTACCTCTTTGCACCTTTGTGACCAGAGGCAGTAATCACCATTCAGAGCACAGATCCCCAGTATTTGGAGGACAGGGTCAGAGGACCTTGCTCATCCTGGCCCCAGCAAGCTATGTGCAGGTTACCGCAGGAACACTTGCAGAGCTGCCTGCCATAGAGCTAAGGGTAGAGGATGGGTAGCTGCTGCTGTGTGAAGAGGTGAAATTGAGCAAAATCAACCCCACTTTACCATTCAGGCCTTCCCCTGGAAGTTTCCAGCTTTCAACAGATGCTAGAGTTCCAAAACAGTTACATCAGACAGTTTCTGCCAGGGCAATTGTTGTCTAGGTGGGGAGAAAGATTTCTGGTGCTTCTACTCTGCCATCTTCCTGGAATCCTCTTCTCATATATTTCAGATTTTACTAGAAGTAAAATAAGTAAAAATACCACTCCCCTGGTGGATCTGAACCTTTCACATACACGCAGACTTCTCATGTAAGTGACCAGCTTGTGGCTGGTTTTCTTTAAATGATATCAATGGTGTTAACAATTATCATTCCTTAGAACTCTCATTTGTGTATGCATATGTGTGTGTGTGTGCATGTGTATGTGTGCATGTACTCTAACTCTTGTATATAAATGGCAAGGGAAATGAATTAGCAAACAACAGAATGATATAGTTATAGAGTGAATCCTGGTTTAAGAATACAGGATGGCCGGGTGTAGTGACTCATGCCTGTAATCTCAGCACTTTGGGAGGCCAAGGCAGGTGGATCATGAGGTCAGGAGATCGAGACCATCCTGGCTAACACGGTGAAACCCTGTCTCTACTAAAAATACAAAAAATTAGCTGGGCGTGGTGGCAGGCACCTGTAGTCCCAGCTACTTGGGAGGCTGAGGCAGGAGAATGGCATGAGCCTGGGAGGTGGAGCTTGCAGTGAGCAGAGACTGCACGCCACTGCACTCCAGCCTGGGTGACAGAGCAAGACTCCATCACAAAAAAACAAAACAAAACAAAACAAAAAACCACAAAAACAGAATGGTGGTTATGGGTCAGACTTTGGACCTAGACTTCCTGAGTTTAAAAGTCAACTTATTTACTGACTAGTTGTACTATTTAATATATTTATTTATTTATTTCCTCATATGTAAAAATGGGGGCTAATAATAATACATGCATCATTAGGACTATTATGAGGATTAAATGAGTTGATACATGTAAAGCACTTAAATGGTTGGTATCTACCGTTGGAACACTATACATACTATATGACCAACTTTACCACACCTAGGTATACACCCAATAGATATGAATACATATGTTTCCCAAAAGACAAGTACTGGAATGTTCATTGTAGAAGTATTTGTGATATCCCCAAAGTGGAAGCTACCGAAATGCCCACCAACAATAGAATGGATAATTGTCGTACATTTATATAATAGAATATTATACTGCTATGAAAGTGACCAAACTGCATGTACATGCAACAACAGGTAGGAAACTCGCAAATATAATGTAAAATAAAAGAAGCCAGACACGAAAGAGTAAATACTGTATGATTTTATTTATCTAAAGATTAAAACCAGGCAAAACTAGACAATAGGATAATGACTACCCTAGTTGGGAGAATGAATACAAAGTACCATAAGATGGGTTTCTAGGAGTTGTTGGAAATGTGTGTTTCTTGTTGTGTGTACTGATTACATGGACTAACTCCTTACTCAGGACTAGTTCTGTACACCAAGAGCTATGGTAATGGGGCCACCTTTGTCAGAACACAAACAAAAATCCCCTAATAACTTTCGCTCAGGGGTAAGAGTTATCTACTGGCCTTACATTTTTACAACTATAGGATGCACTCCTGTGATTTTTTTTCCTGTTACAATGAAAATCTACTCTAAGTCTGCTGCTGAATATTAAGGACCTCAGTTTGTGAAAATTCAGCAAGTTGTATACTTGGGATCTGTGTATTTTTCTGCACATAAGTTGTTTTAAAACGTTTTTTAAAAGTAGCTGGTGAATAAAAAATGTATAATAAATGATACATATATTTAATTGTTTTTAGAAAGACTAGGTTTTGAATCCTGGCTTTGTGGTCATGGAGACTAGGAAGTCTCTTAAACTCTTCATTTCTATAATGGTAAGCAGAGGTAGTGATACTTGGCTTAAAGATACCTTAGATATTATTGAGAACTAGTGAGATGAAATGTAAAAATATGGTAACTGCCTCTTCAATATTGAGCAGCAGACTTGAAGAAGATTTTCATTATAATAGGAAAAAAAATCACATGAGTGCATCCTATAGTTGTAAAAATGTCAGGCCCGTAGATACCTCTTCCTCCTGGGGAAATGTTATTAGGGGATTTTTGTTTGTGGTCTGACAAAGGTGTCCCCCTTACCATAGCCCTTGGTGTATAAAACTAGTCCTGAGTAAGGAATTGGACAATTTTGCCTAGAGGGCAAGGAGTCCCTGGAAGGAAAGGGATAAAGTCCTTGGCTCTTCTCTTTTGAGGGTTAATGTCATTAGACACTGATGTATCGAGATGAACCGGACTGAAGTTTGTTGGAAAGAACACTAAGGAGGCTAGATTGGAATTCACCATGGGCATGTCTGGTTTGGTGATCTGGATTCAGTATTGGTACTTGGTCAGCATCTCATGGGGAAGGATAGTTCCTTCTAGTAGTTGGCTGAGGGATGAACCTCCACACCCAGCCAGCTGGGCACAGTTTCACTGAGGAATGAAAACTGAGCAAGTGCGATGACCTAAAAATACAAGTGAAGGCATAACTGTGACCTGTGAGCAACAAGGACATTTCCAAAACAAGGATGATTGGCCGCTGGGGTAGCGGGACCAGTATTTAGTATGCCTATGAGGTAACCACCAAAGCGATGGTGCTGGTGGATTTATAGAACTTTCTAGTTATTTCTCCCACCTGGCATTTGGAAGTGTAATTGATCCTTTAGAAGTGAGAAAGGCCCCAGAATGTTGGATCATCTGGAGATGGACTATTGGGAAAGGCCCCAAGAAAGGAAAACCAGATTTTCTGTTGGTAAGGTCCTTAGGCCTCAGCAAGTCGCTAGAAAAATAAATGAAACACTGTTTGTACTCTAAGCTGGTGAAGCATACATCCTGGTTAATAATAATAGCTATCATTTATTAGGCACTGTGTGTCTGGCATGGAAACTGTTCTTTGTTTACCAAAATTGTTCTCTCTTTCTTTCTAGGCCTGTAATGAGACTTCATTTCACAGCCTACTTTGCATTAGATGTGTTCCTGTGATGACATTCAGAGCAGGTACGCCGTGTGCCATTTCTGGGTGTGGGCCTCAGGGCAATAAAAGGATCTTCTCCATGCTCTCCTCCACTGCTACTGGTTGGAACCCCACAGTAATCCAGCTTTGACCAGGCAGATGTCCTGGAGGATGATGAGCAGCACAAAGGAAGGAACTTTGGTACCTGAAAGACCATGTGAGCAGGGCTTCCCTGTTACCCTGAACTGCTACCCTGGAACTGTTATGTAAGAAAAAATAAGATTCTTGCATTTCTCCAACTTTAATGGGCACAAGAGTCACCTGGGATTTGTGAAAATTCAAATCCTGATTGAGTGGGGCTTGAGATTCTATATTTCTTAAAAGTTCCTAGGTGGTGTTCATGCTGTCGGTCCAGTATCTACAGTTTAAGTTCCTCTCCAAGAAATTCCGATTTAACTGGTTGGAGTGGGGTTCAGGGACATGATACTAAAAGAAAGCCCCAAATGCCAAAAACCTCTCCAGGTGATTCCAATCTACGCCAGGGTTGAGACCCCACTGGAGAAGAGAAACATTTTTTGAGGATGGAAGAATCCAGTTCCTTTCCCGGTGCCCTTTGGAGGAGGCAAGTCCTTTGAGCTCTTCCAAACAGCCTTGCCATCCTACCATCTCATTAACCACTTACAGATAATGCGTTTGATTGCTTGTCTGCCTCTGCTGAGAGTACTTGTCATCTTCTTGAAACTTCATTTCAGCCAGAAACTTCTTTTTTGACATATTGATTTGGAATGTTGAGCTTTGTTTTTGAGTAAAATAATTCAATATGGTGATGTATAGAGAAGCTGATTATTGGCTGTTCCCAAGATCTGCCTTTGGGGACCATATTTGAGCATTTAGTCTTAAACACTATAGCAGCAGCCTAACTTGAGGTTTCAGCCTTAAGACAGACAGACACTCATCATTACTAACCGGGATGATGTAATAATTAAACTATTATTTTGTGCAATCAGTTTCACCTGAGGGTTGCAAAGCCTTAAGAACATCTGGTGGCAATTTGTTAGTTATCACATTATTCTGTATTTATTAAGTGTTGATAATGCACTAGGTGTTGTACAGAATGCAATCCCTGCTCAGGAGCCAAGAGAGATGGCAAGTATGTCCCAAACAAACAGAAGGTGAGGCTTAAAACAGTTAAGGATTTTTCCTAAAAAATCCCTTCTACCTAGGTTAGTTGAAATTTTATGATTTTGAAAAAAAGCTGTCATTTGTATAAGTTGTCTCTAGTTTACAAAATACTTTTAGATAATCTAATTTATTTATTTATTTATTTTGAGAAAAAAAAAAAAAAAAAACTCTCTTGCCCAGGCTGGAGTTCAGTGGCACAATATAGTTCACTGCGGCCTCGATCTCATGGGCTCAAGGGATCCTCCCCCCTCAGCCTCCTGAGTAGCTGGGATTACAGGTGCACACCACCATGTCTGGCTAATGTTTTCTTTTCTTTTATTTTTATTTATTATACTTTAAGTTCTGAGATACCTGTGCAGAATGTGCAGGTTTGTTATATAAGTACGCATGTGCCATGGTGGTTTGCTGCACCCATCAACCCGTCATCTACATTAGATATTTCTCCTAATGCTCTCCCTCCCCTAGCCCTCCACCCACAACTGGCCCCAGTGTGTGATGTTCCCCTCCCTGTGTCCATGTTTTTTCATTGTTCAACTCCCACTTATGAGTGAGAACATATGGTGTTTGGTTTTCTGTTCCTGTGTTACTTTGCTGAGAATGATGGCTTCCAGCTTCATCCATGTCCCTACGAAGGACATGAACTCATCCTTTTTTATGGCTGCATAGTATTCCATGGTGTATATGTGCCACATTTTCTTTATCCAGTCTATCATTGATGGGCATTATGGGTTGGTTCCAGTCTTTGCTATTGTGAATAGTACCTCCATAAACATATGTGTGCCTGTGTCTTTATAGTAGAATGATTTATAATCCTTTGGGTATATACCCAGTAATGGGATTGCTGGGTCAAATGGTATTTCTGTTTCTAGATCCTTGAGGAATCGCCACCCACACTGTCTTCCACAAATGGTTGAACTGATTTACACTCCCACCAACAGTGTAAAATTGTTCCTATTTCTCCACATCCTCTGCAGGATCTGTTGTTTCCTGACTTTTTAATGATCACCATTCTAACTGGTGTGAGATGGTATCTCATTGTGGTTTTGATTTCCTTTTCTCTAATGACCAGTGATGATGAGCTTTTTTTCATATGTTTGTTGGCTGCATAAATATCTTCTTTTGGAAGTGTCTGTTCATATCCTTTGTCCACTTTTTTGATGGGGTTGTTTGTTTTTTTGTTGTAAATTTAAGTTCTTTGTAGATTCTGGACATTAGCCCTTTGTCAGATGGATAGATTGCAAAAAGTTTCTCCCATTCTGTAGGTTGCCTGTTCACTCTGATGATATTTTCTTTTGCTGTGTGGAAGCTCTTTAGTTTAATTGAATCCCATGTGTCAATTTTGACTTTTGTTGCCATTGCTTTTGGTGTTTTAGTCATGAAGTCTTTGCCCATGCTTCTGTCCTGAATAGTATTGCCTAGGTTTTCTTCTAGGGTTTTTATGGTTTTAGGTGTTACGTTTAAGTCTTTAATCTATCTTGAGTTAATTTTTGTATAACATGTAAGGAAGGGGTCCAGTTTCAGTTTTCTGCATATGGCTTGACTGGCTAATTTTTAAATTTTTTGTGGAGGCAGAATTTCACCATCTTCCCCAGTCTGGTCTCTAATTCCTGGCCTCAAGTGATCCACCTGCCTCAGCTTCCCAAAATGCTGGGATCATAGGCGGGAGCTACCATGTCCAACTCCAGATTATCTAATTTAATCTTCACTTCAGCCTTGCTGCCTTGTGATTTAGTCAGCAGCAAGCAATAGAAAACCTGACTCAATAAGGAAAGCAATACAACAAGGAAAGTTATAGACACTTCTAAATCCAGAGGTGTAGTGATCTCAGGGTTTTTCCTTTTTTATAACACTTTCTTTCCTCCTCCCCTATTTTTATTTGAGCCTCTCTTGTCAGTGGTTTGAAACTTTTTTGAGTCATTATATAATGACCCAGTACACACAAACACTACACACACCCACATACAGCCCCTCTGAATTAAAAGTTTCACTAAACAATACTTATCCTTAGTAGAGTGTAATTCACTCTTCTAGTATAATCTATTGTATATCTTATCCTATCCTGTCCTATCTTACTCTATTTTTAAAATTCTGGAGAAATATTGGCTACCTTGATTTCATGACCCTTCCATGGATCTCAACCCTTAGCAAAGCTTCCAGGCTCAACCCTCAGCTGGCTGTTTGGGCCTTGGACTTGGCTAGTCTGCATTCCCTCAACCTCCCCATCCACTACCTGCAATGCAGTAAAGTTTCCAAATCTTACACTTCATCTCCTGGTGATTCTGGCTCCTGCTTTCCCCTGTGACAGTTAGTCAGACACACTGACATTTAGCTGACCACTATGCTAACAATCTTTGTTCTGCCCAGTCCTCTCTGGCCTAAGCCACTGTGAAATAGACTGGTTAGATCATGTTGGGTCCTCACAGGGCCTTTTGTCACATTTGAGTCTCTCTTGAGTTCTGACACCAATAAGTCATGAATGAAACAGAGAGAAATGATTATTTTCTAGAACAAAGATAAAAAAAACTAGAGCATTACAAAAAGTTAGCCACTTCTTTACTTAGATTTCTGTACATTCAGATGCTCTTTCCTTTTTTATTTCCTTATCTCTTTGTTACTCAGAATGAGGTGCTCAATTAAGTGTTTGTCCCATTTAAATAGAGAACCTTATCACCACGCGTGTTCAATGTTGGCTCTGCCTGTAGAAGTGTAGATTTGTCCAGAATTTCTGCAGAAATACTGGATACATGCAGGTTCACCAGCAACCCTCACCCCCTGAAATCAAGTCCAGTCTAGCTCTCCATAAGTACATAAATCATTTTAGGGAAGGTGAAAGTTCATCTGGCCCAATATTTCTCCTCTGTTTTGGTTTATCTTAATCCTGTTGTCCTATTTTTTCACCACACCCTCAATCTTCGCTGTCTCTAAAAGAAGCATAACTGCCTCTTCTTAACTTTTATAAACTTTGTTAGAAGCACTTTCTTCAATAACTTGTTCCATATGTTGCATACATGAGCTCCATTAAGATCCCCCTTCCCCCTACCGCTTCCTCAATTTTGTATGGCATCCATCAGTATTTGAATCATTACAAGTAAAGGGGGAAAATACCCTCCAATCCCATCCCGATGGGACCTTTCTCTTTGGCATGTTCAGCATGTCCCATCATGTAGAAGGCTCTGTGTGGTTTTCTGGAAGTTTTTCTAACCCAGTGAGAAACAGCTGGTCTACCTTCACCATCCTCTCCTTCTTTCCTTTGAAAGCTCCATATGGCTTGGGTGATGCCACCTTGCCCTACTCAGGACAGCTTCCTGGGATAAAGGACAGCAAACACCTCTATCTTCCTTAGAAGGGTCCAACAAGAACTCTGAGTAGACCGAGGACATCTCTCTGGGTTTCCAGTCAATTTCCTCTGTAAACTCACTCTCAGATTTTGGCCATTCTCAACTGTAGCTGATGATTTAAAAATGTATATTTTTTTCAGTTTCTAGATGACTCCACTTATCTCCATTCTAGTTCTTTTTGTCCTCTTTGCCCTTATTTGACTGTTTCATGAGACACATACTTAAAAGCCAGGTCTCTGCTCCTAGACTAATTATTTCATTTCTCACTAATAATGATAATAACTTTTACTTTTCAGGTGGCTATATCTTTTCCTTGTGAGGAGAGTTTTCTTTTCTGTGCTAACAGGCATTACCATCCTTCACCTCCTTCTACATCTCTCTGAAACAGGAAAGGTAGCCGCTCCCTTCTCTCCTCATTTGCTTTGGGGCCTGAGTGCCACAGGTGCTAGGAGCTCTCAAATGGTTTATAGGGCCTGGCAAGGCTGCAGCAACGGGGAGTTGCACTTCATTATTGCTGTTTTGTAAGTCCACCCTTTCTTAAATGGCTGCCAGGACACTGTTTTAGGGTGTTTTCCATGCCTCCCAGGCATGGAACCCTCATGGATGTGGCCAGCCTATAGAAGTTGTGCCAAGGCTCATAAGAAAAAAACTGATACCGGGTCAATATTTTGTTACAGCACTAATTTCTTCCTTTTTTCCCTCTTCCCAATCTTATAAAGATGTCACTGGAGAAGTGTCTATTCAAGTTCTTAGCCCAGTTTTTAATCAGGTTACTTTTTTTTTTTTTTTAAATATTCAGTTGTAGAGGTTTCTTATGTATTCTAGAGATTAGCCCTGTATCAGATATATTGTTTGCAAGTATTCTTTCTCATTCCATAGGTTGCCTTTTCACTCTGTTACTTATCTCCTTTGCTGTTCAGAAGCTTTTTAGTTTGATGTAATTGATTTATTTTTGTTTCCATTGCCTGTGCATGAAATCATTGTCAAGACCGACGTCGTGAAACTTCTTCCCTATGTTTTCTTCTAGGAATTTTTATAATTTCAGGTCATAAATTTAAGTTTCTGATGCATTTTGAGTTGATTTTTGTGTATGATATAGGATAACAGTCTGATCTCTAAAGGAGACACACAAATGGCCAAGTATATTAAAAATGCTGAATGTTACTAATCATCGGGAAATGCAAACCAAAACCACAATGAAATATTATCTCATACCTGTCAGAGTAGCTGTTATCAAAAAACAAAACAAAAGACATCATCATCTGTTGGTGAGGATTTGGACAAATTGGAAATCTTGTACACTGTAGGTGGGAATGCAAAATGGCGTAGCTGCTAAGAGAAAGTGTGGAAGTTCCTCAAAAACTGAAAATTAGAACTACCATATGATCCAGCAATCCCACTTCTGGGTATTTATCCAAAATAGTTGAAATGAGAATCTTGAAGAGATAGTAGCACTCCAGTGTTTATTGCAGCAAAAAATGTCCATTGAGAGATGAATGAAGAAAATGTATATACGTACAGTGGGATACTACTCAGCCTTAATAAAGAAGGAAATTCTGCACTACATGACAATATAGATGAACCTTGAGGACATAATGCTAAGTGCAATAATGAGCTAGTCAGAGAAGATTCCACTTGTATGAGGTATCTAAAATAGTCAAATTCAAAGAATCGAAGAGTAGTATGGTAATTACTAGGGACTGGGGGAAGAGGGAAATAAGGAGTTACTAATCATTGGGCATAGAAGTTTAGTTAACAACACAAATGAGTTCTAAGATCTGCTGGACAACGTTGTACCTATAGTCAACAATAACGTACACTTAATTCATTTTAAGACAATAAAATAAATTAAAAAAAGAGATGTCATTGGGTTTGCTCCACGGTCCCAGTGCCTGCCTCTTTGCAAACACTGGCCCCACGCTCTTAGATGTACCTCCAGTGTTGCTGGAAGTTCATCTAAGCTGATGGGGACTCAATGGATTCATTTGGCCCCATGTTTGGCATTGTTTAAGGGAGGGTCTTCAGTTTGGCCTCATAGTGTAGTACTGAACTAAATAAACCCTGATGCCATACTGCCTGGATAAAATATCCCAACTCTGCCACTTATTCGCTATGGATCTTGGGGAGGTTGCTTAATCTTTTTGCATCTCAGTTTCTCTCATCTGTGACATGGAACTGATAACACTGCTCTCCTGAGAATTAGATAAATTAATGCACAGGAGCGCTTAGAAGCATGCCTGCCTCATTGTAAGCACCCAACAAATATTGGCTGTTATTTGGTACTTTCGTGTTCCAGCTCCATTCTCCAACCCCCTCCCCACATTCTAAGAACATTTCCAAGAATGGACAGTTAGGATGATTCTATTAGGTCTTGGTCTTCTATTAGTGGTTCTATTGATCCTTGAGATTGCGTCATTTTAAAAAAATGTCTGGTTTTATTTTGCCGACTTCTGAAATCTATGCAAAGTATGGATGTAGAATTTTTGCGTTTGAAACTCCTCCAGGGGCCCAGGGACTCATGGTAGGGAAAATAAAAGAAGTCTTCAGAGATGTCTGTGTCTCTCCAGAGAAAAACAGCAGTATTACTTCACCAGTTGGCTTAATGGAATCAGTCAGAATCAGCCCCATGCAGTTTTCCCTGCCTAATTTCCCCATCACCTGTTCAAATACAGCCATTACTTTGGTATTTATTAATTGTGTTGTGATCAGTTTTTAAGGTATGTCTTTTTCTTTTTCTTTTTTTTTTTTCTACTTAGCCAGAATCACATTTTAGGGCAACCAGATTTTAATGATATTGACAGGTACTGTAGCTTGACTTTCTAAGCTCTTTCCATACAAAGTTAATTTTTGGTTTTGGCAATTTCGTGAAATGCATAGCCAGTTTCTAACTCTTGTATGTTTCCCTGGGTGAACTGTCATTTAAATTTTTTGTCAGGTGAGCTACAGGTAAAGCTTGTGATTGCTGGGCTTGGTGGCTCACGCCTGTAATCCCAGCACTTTGGGAGGCTGAGGCGGGCGGATCATGAGGTCAGGAGATTGAGACCATTCTGGCTAACATGGTGAAACCCCGTCTCTACTAAAAATACAAAAAATTAGCCAGGCGTGGTGTCGGGCACCTGTAGTCCCAGCTACTCGGGAGGCTGAGGCAGGAGAATGGTGTGAACCCGGGAGGGGGAGCTTGCAGTGAGCTGAGATGGTGCCACTGCACTCCAGTCTGGGCGACAGAGTGAGACTCTGTTTCAAAACAAACAAACAAACAAAAAGCTTGTGATTATAGCAAAACATGTTTAATACTTTTGATGGAATTGAACACAAAGTTAACTTAATCTTTCACTAAACTGGCGAGTTAATTGAATGAAATGATTAGTTTCTTAGTTTCTTTGGTCAACTTTGCTTGAATAATTGGTTGATCTGTTATCATAGAGCCTAGAACAGTTTTACTTCTCTTAGTCCCATGCGAAGTATTCATTGATTGTGGTTCTTTCCCAGGCAGTACTTGTTTCAAAAACACTGCTACCTGAAGTATTTTCAGAGACCTTCACGTGGACTGTTTTTGCAACTCTTATTCCATGGGTGAGTAAGTGCAGCAACAGGTCTGTGTGGACTCCTGGCAAGCTGTTTCTCTGACTGGAATCACTTGCCAGATGATTTTAATGTTGAAGGGCAAAACTTAGCGTTGGTTTGTGGCCCTTTTTAAAAAATCACCAAGCAGAATAAATACCAATTCTATAGGGACTTGGGGGCAAGAGAACTCTCAGAAGCTGGCTTATTTCTCTGTTTGGGTCTGCTAGTGAGGCAGGGCTTAAGGTTAACTCAGTCCTTATAGGTACAGGACTGTCTCTTAGTTTTACAGTCTTCAACATTTTATTAATTTCCAGGCAGTCTTAATAACTACTATATAACCCTTACTGCAGGTAGGCACTACTTGAAGTACTTAAGATGTATTACTCAATTTAATGTTCTCAACAGCCCTGTGAGGTAGGCTCTGTTAATTATCGCACTTTACAGATGAGGAAACAAAGTGCCTCAGAGAAACGAGGTTTTTGCCTGAGGTCCCATAGCAAGTAAGTGGCGGTATCTAAGGTTTCAGAGCAAGTGTGGACAAAGCCAGGATTTAAACCTAGGCAGCCCGACTCTAGAGTCATAACTACTCTACGGTACTGAGGGACTGCCTTAAATCATGCTGAAACCAGAGGGGAAATGGATTTCTTTACAATGACAGGTATAATAACTATGATAATAAATATTGGTTATTTTCTCTGATCACTCTCTCCCAATGAATGAATCTACTGGAAAGTCCAAATCATTGATTAATTGTTGCTAGGTAAGAATACAACCTGAACAAAGACAGTAACAGATATTCATTGGATTGGAGGGGTAAGGAAACAGGGGACATCATTACTTTTTCTGGGCTCCAGGTCATATGGCCTCAGCCTGATTTTTCAGAGGCACATCAGAACTTGGAGCTGAGGAGTGAGGACCAAGTCTTGCCCCGTGAAGTCTCAGGTCAGCGCCAAGAGTCTGGGGCACCATTACCAGTCCCACGCAGGGTAACAAGCCACGAGGGAACCAAGGTGGGAAGCCAAGAGAATCAAGAAGCATGTGTGATGAGGGGGCTTCAAGCTGGCCCTGGGGAGGCATTCTGGAGGAATTTCCTGAGCCGGAGTCCAGAGTTTGCCATAGGTTTTTACGTGTGCCTCTGGTGTGGGATCCTTGGGATAGTTAAAGGGGCTGTGTAGGAGGAGACTTGTTTCTAGGACGCTGAGGAAGCTGGATGGGTTACCCTGTCTCCTTCCAGGGCTGTGTCTAGAATGTTGACAGTGGTCCCAAAATTAGACATCTTCTGTCCTGGGTGGATCATAGTCTCGATTATAACATTCCTTACTCTCAAATTCCTTAAAAAAACTTTTTATTTTGAAATAGCCATAGATTCACAGGGGGCTGCCAGAATGGTTCAGAGAGGTACTATACACCCTTAATTCAGTTTCTGCCAGTGGACACATCTTGCCTAGCTAGAGTACAATATCAAGCCAGGAAGTCGACATTGGTGCAATCCACAGATCTTTGGCAGATTTCACCAGTTTTACATGCACTTATTTGGGTGTGTGTGAATAGTTCTATGCAATTTTATCATGTGTGGATTTGTATATTCACCATCACAATCAGGATACAGAACTCTTCCATCATCACAAAGATCCTTGAATTCCTTTTAAAAAGGAAACATCCACTTCTGAAAGCACTATTACCTCATGCTGCTAAGATGTAATTGAGGTTACAGTCTCCTTTATATCTTTTGCATTTCATTAATATTTTTATGTGACTACATCCTGCTTATCTCACAGACATGACAACATTTGGGTCCTTTTGACTGGATTACGAGGTTATGTTGCTTTCATTTTTAGCTCACCCTTAGGCAAGCCATGTAGGGAGGTGGAGGATAGGTCTCTCTTGTTTACCACTCTATACCCTGCATCTAGAACAGGGATTAGCACACAGCAGATGCCCAATAAGCATTTCTGAAAGGATTTAACCCATTATATCTTGATTCTTAGTACTTAACATTCTCAGTGTGTGTGTGTGTCCCCCGACCCTGCACAGTTCGGTCCCAGCTACTGATGTTGATTTTGAGTCAGATTCAATCCTAGAACTTTCACTGCATTGTTTTTTTTTAAACGGATTATTGCCCATAATGGACTACTTTGTGCTTTTAACAAAATTGAAGCTAAAAATTGTTTAGCCTAGAAGAAATATCTTTGACAAATAACCATGGGTATAGCTCATGCCTTCCCCCCTCCCCATCTGCCTGCTAGCCTTTTTCTTCTTACGTATCTTCATTTTATCAGGTTAAAACACCTACCAATTCAATGACATTCACACACCACCCCCACCCTCCCAAAATTTAAGTTCTCATGAAAATCTCATTAGCGGAGAGAGGTGGAGCAAATTGAGCCTCATCTGTTTGAGTTTCATTGTACCTGTTGCACATCGAGCAGCTGGCCACATGGGTCAGAGCTTCTTCTCATGACTGCACCAGGGTTACTTTGTGTTTACTGAGAGGCCCCGTGACAGCGACTGCTAGTTGCAAAGGGAAACCTGCAGGGAAAAGGTGGAAGGAGTAAGGGAGTAGTGATTTGTGTATGTGCCAATAAGGCTCAGGCATCAGATGTTCAAATGGGCACTGATTAAACTGGCATTCAAACTAAATTTCCATTCTAGTATTTCCAGTTTGGACAGAGCCATTCCCTTTTTTATTTTGTATTCTGAGGTTTGACATTGGATTTGTTACCTTGAAATTCTCTAATGTGTTAATTCTCGTGGATTCTTCCTTTGACACAGCCTTGTTAATCTAATGCCTGGACTCTTGAGACAACCTTCTTTCAGAAACTACCCTCCCTGCCCACATCCTCATCCATACTGCACATTGTTTCCAATTTAACCATTAAAATACCTGGCTTTAATCAAAAGCCTAAGGTTTCCCCTTGGATCAAATCAAGTCCAAACTCTTGCAATCTCCAGCTCTCCTCTTGAAGCTGACTGCTTACCATTAGCCCAGCACTCGTCCCTTCAGGCTAGTCCAGGCTTCTTATGAAGGACCCTGAGTGTAGTCACTTATATTTCTGTCTTCATGCCTTTTAGCATGTGTCCTTGGGGCCTGTATGTGCCTTTGGCTGCCTCCTTCACACAACATGTGACTCCTACTAATATGTCCATCAAGGAGGCACTCAACAGGCAGTCGTTAAACATGTAGTAGTAGTTTCCTGTGGTTTTTGTCATGAATGACCATAAACTTGGTGGCTTGTAACAACAGGAATTTATTCTCTCACAATTCTGGAGGTCAGAAGTCTGAAATCAAGGTGTATTGTCCGTTTTCATGCTGCTGATAAAGATATCCCTGAGACTGGGTAATTTATAAAGAAAAAGGTTTAATGGACTCATAGTTCCACATGGCTGAGGAGGCCTCACAATCATGGCAGAAAGAGGAAGGTGAAAGGCATGTCTTACATGGTGGCAGACAAGAGGGAATGAGAGCCAAGTGAAAGGGGTTTTCCCTTATAAAACCATCAGATCTCTTGAACTTATTCACTGCTATGAAAACAGTATGGGGAAACTACCCTCATGATTCAATTATCTCCCACTGGGTCCCTCCCACAACACATAGGAATTATGGGAGCTACAATTCAGGATGAGATTTGGGTGGGGACACAGCCAAACGATATCACAAGGTGTCGGCGGGACGGAGTTCCCTCGGAAGGCTCTAGGGCAGAATCCTGCCTTGCTTCTTTCAGCTCTGGTGGCTGCAGCCATTCCTTGGCTTGTGGCTGTGTAGCTCCAATCTCTGCCTCTCTGTGTCCCCCCTAGGTGTCTCTTGGGACACTTGTCGTTGGATTTAGGACCCATACAGGTAATCCAGAATGATCTTATCTTGAGATTCTTCAATTAATTATGTCTGCAAAGGCCCTATTCCAAATAGGGTCACATTCACAAGTCCCAGGGGTGAGGACATGGACCTGACATTTTGGGGGTCACCATTCAAACCACTACAGTAATTAAACAGTCAAACCCAAAGAGGATCAATTCTGAGGTACCAACCAATGCTATTAAAATATAAGTGGCCAGGCGCGGTGGCTTACACCTGTAATCCCAGCACTGTGGGAGACTGAGGTGGGCAGATTGCTTGAGCCCAGGAGTTCGTGACCAGCTTGGGGAACACGGTGAAACTCTGTCTCTACTAAAATACAAAAAATTAGCCAGTTGTGGTGGCGTACGCCTGTAGTCCCAGCTACTCAGGAGGCTGAGGCAGGAGAATCGCTTGAACCCGGGAGGCGGAGGTTGCAGTGAGCCGAGATCGCGCCACTGCACTCCAGCCTGGGTGACAGAGTAAGACACTGTCTCAGAAAAAGAAAAAAAAAATGTGTATATATATATATATAGAGAGAGAGAGAGAGAGAGAGAGATATGCAACAATTTGGACTAAAACATAAAACGTGCCTATTGAATTTGTGGTTAAGATGAAGCTGGGTTAGATAGATACACACTTAAAAACAGAAAGAAAAAAATTTAAAAGTTATAAGAATGATCCCAAATTAGCAAGATGGACTTTTACTTTGTGCTTATCTCTATGACATGACATCTCACATGGTTTCGCTCTCCCATTTGGCAGGGAGTTTCTTGTCTGTGTGTTGTGTGCTTAGCGTATTTGTTGTGTAAATGAATAAAGGAAGGACTGTGAAGCCTCAACTTTGGTTAAAATAATTAACAGATAACAAATAATTAACAGACCAGGCAGAAATTCAGTCTTTTGGGAATTCACAAGGAGAATTATTCAGTAGCTTTCAAGCTCAAAACACTTAAAGAATGTGACATAGCTGCTAGAAAAGGTCGTACAATATTAGGGTGCATTATTTAGAGTCCAGCTCAAAGTGGGAATAAGCCTTTGTAATTTGCACAGGCTTTAAGACTGTATAGGCTCTATAGTCTTGTATAGTCTTCAGATCCACAAAAGATGAGGACATTCTATTGCTTATATGACCAGTTCTTCTTATGTTTTAAATCAGCTGATGGATTCTTTTAGAAAAAGAGGAAATTCTTGTTGCTTACTTATTATGGTCATCTATGAGCACCTAGGGAAAGGGAAATCAGTGATGAAAACTGAAGGAAGTGGAAGTAATCACTTGTCACTAGCTGACTCAATATTTTAATCAATGCTTAGGTAAAGACATATTGATCTTTTTTTTTTTTTTTTTTTGGAGACAGGGTCTCACTCTGTCACCCAGGCTGGAGTGCAGTGGCGCGATCTTGACTCACTGCAGCCTCCGCCTCCTGGGTTCAAGCGATTCTCCTGGCTCAGCCTTCCGAGTAGCTGGGACTACAGGCATGCACCACCATGCCCAGCTAAGTTTTGTATTTTTAGTAGAGATGGAGTTTCACCATGTTGCCTGGAGTGGTCTCAAACTCCTGACCTCAAGTGATCCACCCACCTTGGCCTCTCAAAGTGCTGGGATTACACGCGTGAGCCACCACCCCTGCCTGATCTATTTACTTTGGTGGTTCATAAAAGAGAAGGTACCCAACCATGGGCTCTATTACTAAATCAAGCAACCTCAGTGGTTGTGATGATCAGTTTTGTGTGTTGGCTAAGCTACAGTTCTTAGTTATTCATTCAAACTATGAAGGTATTTTGTAAATGTGACTGAAGTTCATAGCAGTTGACTTTAAGTAAGGGATATTATCCTGGATAATCCAAGCTGACTCAATCAATTGAAGGGATTAAAAGCAGGCTGAGGTATCCCTGAGAGTGGAAGAAATTCTGCCTGGGGACAGTACCTTCAACCTTTGCCTGAGAGCTGCACCTTGTCCTGACTGATGGCCTGCCCTTTGGATTTAAGACTTGCTTAGCCAGTCCCACAATCTGGTAAGCTAATTCCTTGGAATACATCTCTTACTAAGATCTCCTACTGGTTCTGTTTCTCTGGTAGAACCCCACCTGATACAGCAATTGCCTGGGATCTCTGTTAAAGGGCTGAACAGCTGGGGAGGAACTGTGAGGCAGTAGAGTGTTTATCAGCGTTCCTTAAACTTTAATGAGATATCAGTCACCTGGGGGTGAGGCAGGAGAACAGGGAATTGGGGTAACCAAGGGTTAAGGTATAAGGAAAGAACAGCAGGTGCAGCAAGTTCCAGGCAAGATTAGGCAGCATACAGGCCACATCCTTGTTCCTCTGATAACAAGACAGAAGTTTCCACTTCAGCCTCTGATTGGTCACAGGCCAATCCTTCATAGGGTGTAATCAATTGGAGGCCTCTAAAGTGCATCTAGGAGAGTTACTAAACTTTTGTAACTTAGTAAGAAGCCTAATTGTTGTTGTTGGCGGGGGGTGCTCTTGTGCCGCATCACTTGCTGGAGTCTGCTCCCACTCTGAGTTGTAGCTTTGCTTCAATAAATCTGTGCTTTCGTTACTTTTTTTGTTGTTGTTTGTCTTTTGTTGCTTCATTCTTTTATTGCTTTGTTTGTGCATTTTATTTCATTCTGTGTTCAACTTGCCAAGAACCTGGACAACTCAGTCAAGACCTTCCATCCGGTAATAGGGTCTGAGTAGACTCAGGTGATGTTGATGCTGCCCGTATGCTTTGATTGGCAAGACTATAGTAGTTCTTAAATCAGGCTGCACATCTGAATTATCTGGAGAGCTTTTAAAAAACACTGGTGCCTAGGCCACACCTCTAATGATTATGATTTCATTGGCCTGTTTCAAAGTGTAGTCAGAAGCACAGAAGAGCGTAGGTGAGTGGTTCTCAAAGTGTGGTCCCTAGATCAATAACATCAGCATCACCTGGGAGCTTGTTAGGAATGCAAATAATCAGATCTTATACCTATTGACTCAAACTCTGGGATTGAACCCCAGCCATCTGATTCCCTCCAGGTGATTTTGATGCCCACTGAAATTTGGGAACTGGTGTAGGAAGATTTTGAGTCTGTAGTCAGCCTCCTTTCTTAGGCAAGCAGCCTAAGCTCTCTGTGGCAGACGTTAGCATCTGTAAAATGGGGATAACAATAGAACTCATGTTATGGGGTGTCAGCTTGATCAGGGAGCTGACACCAACTATGGGGAAAAGCTGAGGTTCCAATGCCAGGAGAACATGGGTACGTCTTTAATCTGGAGGGGCTGAAGACAGAAACAGAAGCACGATTTATAGGAAGCAAGACAAGAGTGAGAGGGATTGGTTTGGGACCAACTAGGGAGATGGGGGTACCCTGAGAACTTGCCTTGGTGGGCCGTGGGGGCTTGACTCAGCACCTTTATCAGTGCAGCCTAGGTGAGGACAGGTGGGGCTATGTGGATGAAATTCTAAAGGACCAAAGTTTGGAGGGTAACGTCTTCCTCTGAGGTAGTGGAAGAACCTGCCGATGGAGGGACCACAGAAGGATCTATGGGAGAACAACGGGAACTGCAGGAGAGGTAAGAAGACCTTCAAATATCAGTGGGCAGGAGTTGGGCTCTTAGAGGATGGGGGGGCCAGGGTTCAGACCTCTGAGGCTGAGGGAAACAATCAGGATCTGATGGGGGAGAAGAGGTGGGGGGTAGGATGGGGAGCTGTGCTGGAGGCCTAGGTGTTGTGCTGAACCCCTGTTAACCTCAATAGAAAAGGCTCCAAGTTCAAGAGGTCAAAGAAGAGACCCAGAGCTAGCAAATACGACTTGGGGATTTTATTGGGACTGACTTACAGGGGAGAGAGTCCAGTGGTGGTGAGCTGGACAGGAGAACCACCTTACCTATAGAAACAATCCAGCGGTGGTGGGCTGGACAACATAACCACCGTACACATGGTCCAGTGGCAGTGGGCTGGGCAGGAAAACCACAAATGCTTGCAAATGGCATGCAGTTTATACCGCATTTTCATTTAACACCCTCTCCTTAATGATCTCCACCTGGCAGCTTTCATGTACCGCACTCCTCAACCCCAAACTCAGGGCCTCCATGCCCCATAGAGCCAGTGTTCCACGGGACAGCCTGAGGGCTCAGATGTTCCTTATAGACAAGGAATGAATCTCTGGGTTGGTAACTCGGATTCACTATCGGAATACACTCAGGTGCGTCTGCCATACGAGGTCATTCTCAGAGTATGCTTGCTGTTGCTCTCAGGTGTGCTTACCATGCACTAGGAAGTCAGCTAGTTTGGGGTTTGCTGTTGGGGGCCGACAGGAGGAAAATGCCTGGGCCCAGGTTTGAGGACTCCTATGAAGCAGAGAAACCCACCATCCCAAACTCTAGCCCTTCTTAGGCTTACCTCAGGCCAGAGCTATTCCTAGGTGCCAGACCAAGCCAGGACCAGAACCCTTGTCTGCTTATCTAAAGCTAGTGGTGGGAGGGTGGGGATGGAGGCAACCGCGTGAATCCTACACCCCCACTTCCTAGGCCTCCCACCCTACCCAGCATTTTTAAAGTTCCAAACATGTTTCTGCGTTCTCTATCCTGGTCCCCAAGCGACCTTGGCCTTAAACGCTTTGTAAGTCTTTAGTGCTCTGCTCAGAACTCTAAAGGTTGGTGTAACTAAGATAGAAATGCTGTGTCTACAGCCGTTGCCTTGAAATGGCAATGGGAAGGGCTGCCAGGAAGTGTAGTCTCTCTTGGAACGTGTGAGGTGCAAAGAGAAAAGCTGCTGTTCTGTCTCTGGGACCTTGACTCTCCAGGAGGAGGGGGAGAGTTAAACTTACTTTACGTTTTTTCACTTTTCTATATTACTGCCCTGGACTGTTTCCACTTTTCTTCTGCTTCTATCTTCCTGTCTTTCCTTTTGATGAAAGAGAAGGGGGAACTGGGCAATAATCTGATTTAATGAATCTGCCATGCTATTTGAGAAAAACTGAAAGCTTTATTTTAGACCAAATGAAATGAAAAATTGTATATAATGTAAAATTAGTAAAACAGACATGTTAGGGGAGCACATGCTGGGATTTGTTAGAAGGAAAGTACCCTGTCTCAGCTTTGAGGAACTACCACAGCCTACTGTGGGCTATGGGTCATGGACAAAGGCGGCACACAGGACGTCACATATGCCTGTGCAGAGAAATTATCGAGAGACTGGATGGGCAGGATTAGAGGCCCAGAGCTTGACAAGGTAAAAGGGATCTTCTAGTTCTCTGTAGATAGTTGAAGCTGACCACTTCTCAAGGAAAAATGTGTTTTAGGGTATTCAAGAAAGCGTAAGAAAATCAATATTTTTAGGCTAGTTTTAAAGGGGTATTTATTGGCTGGTGGGTTAGGCATCTAACAGTTAACTAGTAGGTTACATTTATGAATTAGTATCTAGGAAAGAAGACATGAGATTCTTTGTGTCTTAGTTTATTCAGGCTACTATGACAAACTACTATAGACTGCGTGGCTTAGAAACAACAGAAATTTCTCAGGAAACTGAGAAGGCCAAGATCAATGCAATGGCAGATTTGGTGTCTGGCGGGGGCCCATTTCCTCGTTCACAGGTGGATGGTCTTACTGTAACTCCACATGGCAGGAGGGACAAGGGATCTCACTTGGGACTCTTTTATAAAGGCAATAATCCCATTATAAGGGACCTAATCACCTTTCAATACCATCACCTTGGGGTTGAGGATTTCAATACACGAATTTTGGTGGGGGGAGGGGTGGCCATAAACACTTTTTATCCATTGAAATTTTCAGAAATTTCCCAGAAAAACTACAGACTGAGTTTTACATGTGGTTTTCAGAGTCAGTAGCCTGAAATCAAATAGGTTAGGTTCAAATTGCCTCTCTAGTGTGCTTGATCCTGGGGCAAATTAGTTCTCTGAACCTTGATTTTTCTCGTCTTTGAAATGGGGATTATTATGGGAATTAAATGTACTACTAACGTATGCATACATTAATAGTTTGTAGAGTTGTTTGTAGAGTACCGTTTAAAGATTAGTCGTTATGCTTCCAAAGTCCTATTTCCTAGAATAGAAGATGAAATTGGATGTCTCATGGGGTCTCAGGAGTCTCTTTTGTTTTTTGATCCACCTATAGGCATATACAACATGTATTCCAGCATCATTCCCAAGCTGCGGTGGTATTCTGGGATCTGAGCCTAGGTTTCTCTTTTTCTTTTAATGATAAATAAATGAATAATCACAGTGGTTGCACAAAGTTCGGGTGAAGCCAAGCTTTTCCTTTTCCTCAGCGCAGGCTCTCTGGGCTGAAGCCTGTGTGGAACTGGGGAAAGGCATGGCTGGGGCCTCTTTCTCTAACTTGTTCTACTTCTGCACCACTCACTCTGCTGCCCTGGATGGAGGTGGAGATGAAAGGGAAGGTGAAGGGGCTGGGAAGGTCCTGCTTGGCATGACAGTAGTAACCTGGCATTGAGGCGGCTGGATGGGTTGGATGATGCAGTGTTAGTGCTTACTCTTGGTGGGCAGAGGGAGTTTGCAGTGAGTTTTCAGGGATTCTGGTCTTAGCAGTTTTCTACCTGCAATTCCCTTAATGTGGGCAGTTACTCCTGCAGTTGGACATCTGTGACTCTCCCCTCAGCCCCTGGCTCCTGGCAATCTGTCTCTCCGTTGGGGTCACCTTATCCCTCCAGGGGATCCATTTATGATAACCAGAGTCTGGTTCTCTTCCATGGGGTTTCCAGTTGCCCAGTGAGAACTCTCTGAACGTCTGTTTCCCACTCAACGCCGGAAAGGCTGGCTGTTCCCTTCATTCTGCCGCTTTACTACCAAGCAGCCATTCCAGCCAGCTTCTCATCTTCAACACTGGAGGGACAAGTCAGGTGTTAGTCCACAATCTCCAGGGAACAAACAGCAAACTCTGCAAGTTGTCCTCTTGAAGAGCCCTCTTGGCATAAGGAGGGGGAAGTACCACCTTCTCCTTGTCCATGGGGACTCCTGGACACCCATAACTCTCTTCAGAGAAAATCCCAACTACCTCCTAACTTCTGTCTTCCTGATGAATTCTAGTATTTCTTTAATATTGTCAGGAGGTGTGTGATGGGCTCCCATTGGAAGAACAATGTTTTTGGTCACTCCCTTCCAAATCCTGAAGAGAAGGCCTTGACATCTGTTGTCTCGGCTTTGGGGCATGGCCAGAATGTTAAGATGGGAAGAGTCCCATTTGAACATCCTGCCTCACCAAGATAAGGTTAAGTGTTCTCATGGCCAGGACTGCAGGTACTTCCTTCAGGATCCTTCTGCTTCCCCTGGATACCTGGAGGCCTTTGGGCCTCCCTTGTCCGTGCCCCAAACTCCTTAATAAAAGTCTTAACTCTTTTAGTCCCATCTAACCACAAAGTTGTTTTACACTAGTTGTCAGACAAAACTAATCTGCTTCTAGGAAATCTCATTAAAACAAGTGCATAACCAAGGCAGTTAACTCTTCCATGATTATCTGCGTGTTGAAAGAGATGGAAAATTCATGAGAGGAAAAAAAATCCAACAGAAGTTCAACATAGTTTCTGACAGATGAAACTCACACTGTGTACAGTTGTGGCCACCCTGTCTAGGGCCAGGGGTGAGGCAGGGGAGTGCCTCGGAGATTCAAGGTTCTCTGCGTCCCTCCCTAGAGGGACCTATTCTACTTTCTCTGGAGGTGGAAGTGCCTCTCCCTTCTGTTGACACCAGGTTGTCACCAACGTGACTCAGACATTCTCTGTGAGCTTGTAACCAGGATGGCATATGGACCAAAATGATACCCAATTTGAAAGGTATGTGGAAATAAACCAAAACCTTCCCATGTAAATTATTCCCACAGCACCGTGTAGAAAGCCAGGGCCCTTCCCCTCATTCCCTCCTAGCCGCTTCTTAAAATGACCAGTAGGGGGCACTGCAGGGTGAGTTTCCCAGCCCTCCTGCACGTCCCATTCATGAAAAGTTATTGGAACATGAAGTATGGAATATAATACACCTATTTTAGCTACAGTAATACTTGCTGAGGAATTGATTACTCATAAATGTAAGCTCTCAGTTGTTCTTGAGATGTGATCAGCTAAAGAAGGAAGTTTTAGCTTGAAGGATAGGGGATCCGTTCTAACTAGGTGTTTGTGAAGTACTGGACCCTCATGTCACTGGAAAAATGTCTCAGACATGACCGTTGTGTGACTATGATGTATTTGGACAGGGCACCGAAAGAAGGATCTGGCAGCCTTAGATTGGGGATGCGGGAGAGCCAGAGACATGAAAGCTGAGTGTTTTTAAATGTCAGGAAGAAGCTATCTTTTATGCTGACTTTATTGGATACTTGGAAGCTTTATTGCATGTCGGGCAGTTGAACTTAAAGCCAGCAGCAAGTTTATTATAAAATCAAATGAAGAAGGGACAAACAGTTCTTTTTGTCAAGGAAGGGAAATTGAGGTACCCAAGGAAAATAGAAAACAAATCTTAGATTTTTAAGAGTCACAGATACAGAAACAGAAACCCAAGGCAGGTTTTGAAATTGGGGCGTTTTAATTTAAAGCAAAGTTATTTTTCAATCAGGGAATACATTCATCTGATTCAAATCAGAAGACACAAAGAAGTTTATAAGTCTCCCGTCCCTTTCTACCAGGCACTAATTTCCCCTCCCCACAGCTTTCTGGAGATATTTTATGCCTTCTACAAATTACGCATCATCTTAGCTTTATGTTTGTAATACGACTATATCTTGGAGATAATTCTATTTTAGTACTACAGTGTTTTCTTATTCTTTTTTATTGCTGTAAAATATTCCATTGTCCATAGATACACATCTGGGCTATTTTTAGCTGTTCCCTGCTACAGAGGAGGATTTGTTGGACAACCTTATACAGGAAGCTGGAGCTCTGGGGAGTATACTAAGATTTCCCACAGCAGTCAGCTCAGTATTAGGCTGCTTCCTGGGGGTTGCCATGGAGAGGGTGCATTCAGAGGGACCCCAGAGGTCTTTACTCACCAACCTAAGATTGTAAAAGTCTATGAATCTTTGACCTCAGCTCCAATACAAAGCCGGTTATAATATTTATAAACATTTGCTTGTACCACAGTCTTGCTGTGTAGATGCTCAAGAACTTCCTGACTTTTCATCCTGTTTCTTTGTCTTCTCTGGGCCTCAGTTTCTTCATGTGTAAAATTGGAAAGCTGGAGTATAAGTTGTTTTCAGACATCTTCTTAAACCGATGTTGTTATTTTTTTAAAGTAGATGAAATTTAGGAGGAACTCTAATAAAAGCCCCAGATAAAAAATGAGGTATGATATAGAATGGTGTCTTAGTTTCTTCTTTATTTCTTTGCAGATAGTATTCTGTAAAATCTCTGATTTAACTCTGAGAAGCTGTAAGGATCTGTGGAAGATTATGTGAAAAGAAACACACCAGCTGGAAGGTTTTCTGTTCATGTCTGTGATAAGATTATAATAATGACTGGTTACCATGATTCACAGGGATCTAGGGTTCTTTTGTGATCTACCGTCTACCAGCTTCTACATAAATTATGAAAATTAGATTGACTCTGCCAAGAAGGGAAAAGACCAGAGGATTAGAAGCATGAACAGTAGGTCTGGGTGAGGGGATGGGAGGAAAGGAAGGCCCCCCTCCCCTGAAAAAATGGTAAGAACTTGGGAAATGAAGGAGGGAAGACATTCACCTGACTTTCAGATTCATGGCTTGATCAGCAAATATCGTTGGTGAGTGGATTTTTTTTTTTTTTTTTGAGAGAGGAAGAAGTACATTTTAGAGAAAATACAACTTTTTCAAAAAATGTTTCTTTGTAACATGTTTTCCTGTTGTATAATCTGTTTTTAAACTTTTAAGTTCAGGGGCACAAGTGCGGGATGTGCAGGTTTGTTACGTAGGTAAACGTGTGTCATGGAGTTTGTTGTATATTTCATCACCCAGGTTTTAAGCCTAATTTTCCTGATCCTCTCCCTCCTCCCATGCTCTGCCATCCAGTAGACCCCGGTGTGTTGTTCCCTTCTATGCATCCATGTGTTCTCATCATTTAGCTCCCACTTATGTAAGTGAGAGAATGCGGTATGTGGTTTTCTGTTCCTGTATGAGCTGATTCTTGAATGTGAAAGGGTGTCCAAGGCAGAAAAGAGACCATTCGTAGGAAGAAGACAGACTAAAAGGTACTTAAAATTTGGTTGATTTAAAAAATATGAACGTATTTAGATATTGATTTTTTTCAGTAATAACTTCTTCTCTGGACTTCAGACAGGTTAAAAAGATTATAAACATGGTGTGGTTAAATAGCCTGCTGGAAGCATATTTCAATCTCCATTTTCCAGAGGAGGAACGTGTGCGCGCACGCACGCTGTGTGTTTGTTATGTTGTAGGTAGACTGAACCATCAACATTAGCCTGTGCTTTTGGTACCATTCACCTCTTAGGAACATTTTCTGTGAGTCTGCTGTGTCTGGAGGAGATTTGGCTGTGACAGGAAGAGGAGTTTAGTAGAGATTTTGACTCCATAGTGAAGACTGGGCACGGTGCTCACGCCTGTAATCCCAGCACTTTGGGAGACTGAGGTGGGCGGATCACAAGGTCAAGAGATCGAGACCATCCTGGCCAACATTGTGAAACCCCGTCTCTACTAAAATTACAAAAATTAGCAGGGCATAGTGGCACACGCCTCTAGTCCCAGCTACTCAGGAGGCTGAGGCAGGAGAATCGCTTGAACTCAGGAGATGGAGGTTGCAGTGAGCCGAGATCATGCCACTGCAGCCTGGTGACAGAGGGAGATTCCATCTCAAAAAAAACAAAAACAAAAACAAAAACACACAACAAAAAACTCCCCATAGTGAATGCTTGTAGCCCTGGCCCATCAAAAGATAACAGAGGAATCAGAAAAGCTATTCTGATTTATGAGTCACATCTAAAAGCCCCTGAGTGGCCTCATTTCCCACCCCAGATCATAGCAAATTATTCCCTATATCGAAGTTAAGAAAGATTTCCAGCATTGATAAGCTAACTAACCTTTTCTCAAACTTATGAAATGTCAAAAAATATACTATATAATAATTGGTATATGGGCTCATGAGTCTTAATATTATACTAGCATTACCACCCCTTCCCCCATTCTTATGAGGTTTACTGTCTCAGAATTTCTATCTGAATTTTAATGTAAATCAGAAGAGAAAATGGGAAGGTACAGTGTTTGTGTGTAGCAGACAAAAGGAGTTATGCCCTAAACTTCAAGTTTTCCTGACTTTATAAAGACAGCAGTAGCAAAGCCTGATGGCCCGAATCTTTTGTCTTACTCAACATTTAACGCTGTGTTGGATTATAAGAAATGATGAGATTCTCTTTTTTTCTGCAAATATCTGGAAAGTTTTGTATATCTTCAAAAAAGAATTCAAATTCTGCTTTCTGTGCTGCCATCTGTGAGAAGCCATCCTGCCCAAGAAATGCTTCACCATGGTATGGAGAATCTCTGAAGACTCGATTGAAATGAGTTTGCACAGGAAAATAACATGTAACAGAATACAGAAGATGAACCTGCCCCAAAAGGTCCTAGATTGGCCAATCAGCCTCTGAACTGAAGAGTCGAGAACTGACAAGGCCAAGGGCAAGGGCCTGATTTCCTCAGAGGCTGTTGGCCGGTTTGCCAACCCCAGAAAGAGCTTGCTTCTGCTGATCGGGGGGTAGGCTCCCCATGAATCTCTTCACTCCCATTGTTACTACCGTGTAGTCAATAATATCTCTGTGTGACAAGAAGAAAATACTCTTGTTGAAGAGACATAGTCAGATGACTTATAAAATTAACTATCTCTCATTTGAGAAGTTTCTTACAATCTGGACCATTTTGAATAACTCCTCAATTATTTTTGACCAGATCCCTCTCTCATTATGCATCCTGACCATTGGCAAGTGTAGGATTGGTATCCAGCAGTGGCTGATATAGGACAAATTGTGTACCCCATTAAATCCCTGTGAACAGAGAGGAGAGTCACTGCCTTTTTTAGGATAGTGAAAAATTTCAAGTTAATTTTTAAAGGTGTTCCTTGAGATTTTAAACACTTTAAGAGTAGGGACCAGACCCTTTTCTTTTTATCTCGTCCTTGCCTCTCATTTTCTCCGGTGTGGTCTTTTAGGCAGAATGAACACTATTAATGTATTTGACAAAATGATCTATCTGTCACTATTTGAAACAAGTTTCCCTAAAGATCTGAAAGGAGGCTGTGGTGATGGAAGGTAGTGTTAAGAAGGGGATGTGGACTTTGGAAGCAAATAGAGAACTTTGAGAGTGCCTGTAGGAGATGCAAAAGCATCCTGGAAATGCTAGAAAAGATCCTGGACCAATTTCTTCATTCCTCAACTATATGATTGTAGGCAACTTGCTTACACTCTCAGTACCTTAGTTTCCTCATCTGTAAAGCTGGAATAATACATCTACAACACAGGGTTTTTTCTGGGATTAAATGATCTAACATATTAGAACTTGGAACAATAACTGGCAATAGTAATTGCTCAACAAATGTTAACTATTCTTACTACTATTATTAAAGGTCTTGGGAGAAAGGACAGATTAGCTTCTCCCCAACCCAAAAGGTAAAATATTTAATGAATATACTTTATAATGTTAACTTGAGAGAGAGATGTTTATGAACCTTGCAGTACAATAATTGATAGATATGGAGTCTATCATGCTTTCCCTCGACTTCAGCCTCTTCGGTCTTTCTCACTCCTTGGGTTGTGGGTCTTGGGTGAACTTTAGAAGATTTGCGAGGCAGTGTAGCTCAGTGTGGAAGGAGCCCTGAAGCTGGAGCAGACACCTGCTTCCAGTTCCGACTCTGCTGTTTATGGCCTTGTGAGCTGTGGGAGTCACTCAGATTCTTACGTGTCAAATGACATCTGGTGAAGTGGATGGTGAGAAACATTCTATAGGGGTTTAAGTGTAGAATTTTAATGAAATGAGACTGGTAATGTAACAAGTGTGACATTTTATGCGTGCAAAATAACCTTGTCTCATTAAAAAGTATCTTGAGAGGCAAATGCCATGCATAACATTCAAAATAATTTGGTACTCCTTTTAGAATTGTTTTCAGATTCATGGATGAAATCCGGTCTCATAACTTCTTCACACATTTTCACTTTTTAATTTTTAAAAACTTTTAAATTTTATGTCTGAAATTTTTCAAAATGGCTGCAAAAATAGTTTGAAGTTCCACATACCCTTCATCCAAATTCCCAAACTATTGATTTATTGTATAACCACAATATACTAAAAAACAGGAAGTTAATATTACTATAATACTACTTAATCTACACACTTTATCCAGATTTCACAAACATCTTACTAATGACCTTTTTTTGGTCAGCATATAATTTAGGACTACACATTGCATTTAGCTATATTTTCTTAGTTTTCTTTAATATGGAACAGTTCTGTGGTCTCTTTTACCCTTTTTGAAATTATTTGGTAGATTTCCTTCTAATTTGGGTTTATCTGATGTTTCCTCATACTTAAAGTTGTGCATCTTTGGCAAGCAGGCCATGGACAAGATGCTTCGGCTTTCTCAGCATGTTATGTCAGGAGGTGCATAATCTCAATTTGTTTTATTATTCAAATGAAACTTTGCTCACTCAGTTAAGGTAAGGTCTGCCAGACTTCTCCACTATAAAGTTACTACGTTCTCTTTAAATGAATATCGTGTGGTGGATACTTTGAGACTATATAAATCTCCTTTTTCCCATTTATTCTCTCATTTTAGCATCTATAGTTCTTGCCTGGAACAATGATTACTTAGGTGTTTGCCAAATGGTCACGTTTATGTAAGACTCCAAGCCAGTATGCCTGTGGATGGTTCACTCTTACCACACTGGACTCAAGGCGACTGTGTGGTGTTGAAACTGTGGGTCATCCCCACATTCAAATCCAGTGTCTGCAAGTGCTATTCTTCTTTCTCTCTCTCCCTCCTCTGACACGTTTTTCGCTGCCTGCATGGAGGCTTATCAGGTGGAAGAAAGCACATGTTCCTTGGAAGTAGCTTTGGTAGAATCCTAGACCCACCACATACGCGTTGGGTGACCCCACTCAAGTACATTAATCTCTCTGAGTTTCAAGTGCACGATAAATAGAGAGTCTAGCTTCCTGGGTTCTTTTAAAGAGTAAATAAGATGCCATGCTTCTGCATCAAGCATGATGTGAATCTCTTTAATGTTAGCTCTATTTTCTTTTTCCAATGAAATCACTCAAATGGCCAGAGTAAATACAAAGGCTGAATTTTGACTCCATTGGTCTGGATGGAAGCCAGCTTAAAATCTCTGCAGGTGATTCTAATGTGTACCCAAGATTCGGAACCTCTGACTTTGATGTGCACTTACTGATCTAAAACTGTAAGATAAAATGAAATTGAATATATCTTTACTGATATCATTTTATCAATAAAAATGAAATATTGTATAAAGGGATAAATTTTGTGAGGAAATTTTAGGTATTTTAGGTATTTGCTAATTCATTTATTAGTAGTTTCTTGACCCCTACGTTCAGGCATTGTGCTAAGCGGTGGGCATATGACAATGAGATAGACACGGTCAAGCAGCTACAACACAGTTCAGGGCAATGTAAGCTCTGGTGGGGGCAGGTACAGAGATCTAATTTGCCATGTAAAGGAGTTTGAATTTTGTCCCATCAGTGTTTGACATATGAAGGATATTGAGCTGGTGGGGAGGGGGTCATGACTAAGTGTTAGAAAGACTACCCTGATGTGTTTGGAATGGGGAGGCAGGGTATCAGGAGAGATGGATGCTGAGGCTTTATTCTGAGATGTTACAGTGGGGATGAAAAGGAGGGGTAGGACTTGTGAGACATGTTGGAGGTGGAATGATAGGACTTAATGACCAGTGATGTAAGGGAGGTCTGATGACTTCCAGGTGCCTCAGTAGATTGTGGCATCATTCATGGAACCAGGGCAAGGGCAAGGTTGTGAATGGGGATAATCTGAGTTCAGTTTTGAACCTATGCAGTCAAGGCCTTTGGGAACATGTTATCTAGTAGGTGGTTGATAAACGAATCCAGAATTTGGGGAAGGTATCTCCATTAAAGAGAAAGATAAGGCTCTGTGCAATTGGTATTTGAAGCTGCACGTATGAATGAAATTGTCAGAATATATGGAAGAATAAGAGAAAAGCCAAGGAAAACCTCAGGATCATTGGCATTGAGGGTACATTGAGGAATAGGAACCAGAAGAGGGGAGTCCAGGGAGCAAGAAGAGAACTGGGAGAAGAGAGCTGCAGGGACATGGAGGAGGAGGAAATGTGAAGCAAGGTAGACCAGTCAGCAGTGCAGAGGCAATAGAGGAGTCAAGTAGGGTAAGGCCTGAGCTGAACTGCAATCATTGGACTTGGCCCTAGGTGGGCAGAGAAGAAGTTGAAAATGTCTCCCCTTTCAAGAAACCTTCCCTGACTAATTCCACACCACTCTGTTTACTCAACTCATTAGGAGGGTTTGAATGACATCCTCTCTGAGCTGCAAGTCCCCATATAGGTTATTTAATACACGCCTTACTGAACAGTTGAGGAAATTGAGCCCCAGAAAAGTCATTACTTGTCTGAGGTCAAGTGGCAGATTCAAGACCTTAAACCAGGTATTTTCCACCTTTATTGGTACTGGTACAATTAGTTTATACCAATTTCCTACTTCTTCATAGGTCGCTTATTTACCCTCTGGTTATTTTGTGTTTATGTAATTTGTAGTTTTTGCTGTTTTCCAAAGTCATAGAGGATAGGAATTCGACTGTTACTATTTTATTACCTTCTTTCTTCCTCTGTGTTGACCTTTTTGACTTCATGGGCTATTTTAAAGAAATAATAAGCCAGCACGGATAAAACTCCTCGCAAAAAGCATGACACACAACAGCTGTTCAACAAACACAATTGGACAATCAGAAGATATTTAGATGTGATGGAACTGATGCATAAATGACCGGATAGAGTAGTCAGTGACATTTCTTTTTATCAACATTTTGATCAAGGACTGCCAAGTACTACGTAGGCAGTCCTGACATCAGGAAGTTAGTTACATGGACAGATGCTGTGTAGGTCTGGATCTCAGAGGGAAAGTCCAGACCTGTCGTTCTGCCTGTGGGCAGGTGCCCCTCTGGGATTCACTGTTCCTGAATCTATAGCCACAGAAATCTACCCTAGGTACACACAGAATGCATACCAGGAGAATGATGGAATTTGTAATGATCATTAGTGTAATGGACATTTGAAATGTTTATACTACCTAGGATCCATTCGTCCTTCCTACAAACATCTTGATTTCCTTTTGAGGCAGGGCTTTGCTCACTGTGATGTCTTGGGACATTCCCTGTGTCAGTTAGCTGTAATGGAACTGAAAAGGACAAAATTGTTTCTCTCTCTATCCTGGCATAGCCTGGGGTAGGGGGTGGGTGTGGCATATCACCAAAGCTTACAAATCAGCACATCTTCCTGGGACTTTGACTTTTGAGTGAGTGATGGAAAAATGAGAGAAACAGTTGGAATTTCTGTAGTTCAGTGGTGGTGCCCTGACCAGTGCTTAGTTCTTGATTCCTGGTTCTCTGGAGCTGGCTTGGATTCTGCCTGCTTTCAGGCTGGCTCTGCAGCTTCTGGTCAGTTTCTCAAGCCCGTCATTTCACTTGGCTGGTGTTAGCCATCTGGATTAGTCTGCTCAGACTGCCACAGACTGCAATGCTGAAACAACAGAAATTAATTTCCCCATAGTTCTGGAGGCTGAAAGTCCAAGATCAACGTTCCAGCAGGGGCTGTAGGCTGTAAGTTTGTGTTATGGTTTATTGTGAGGGCTCTCTTCCCAGCTTTGCAGATGGCCACTTTGGCCTCTCATGGCCAAAGGAAACCTCTGTACATGAATGTGGGAAGAGAGGAGAAAGGAAAGAGCATGCACGAGGGGGCAAGCTCTCCGGTGTCTCTTCTTATAAGGACACTAATCCTGTTGGATCAGGGTCCCATCCTTATGAATTCATTTAACCTTAATTACTTCCTTACTCAGAATACAGTCCACACTGTGGGGTTAGGGCTTCAACATATATGAACTTATTCTGGGGGAGGACGCAAACTTACAGTCTGTAACACTGGCCGAGGTCAGTTTTCCTTGCTTGCAAATCAGGAACCTAAACCAAATTTGCTAGTCTTATTGTTTTCTTCTGAGCTCCAAAATAAAAATCCTTTGTTCTTTCATCTTGTTCTGCAAAACTAGCTCTACATTGTTGGTCAAAATAGTAGTCTGTTTAACAAAAAGCAAGGGAACTTTGACCGACACCAGTCCCCCTTTCACCTCCTTTCCTCCTTGCATCTTTGCTGGCTCTCATGGCATTTCTTGAGCAAGCCTGTCAGGCAGGCAGGTGACTGGAGACTCTCTGATGTCATTCTCCACACTGATGTCAGATGCCAACCTTGGGGCTGGCTGGGTGGAAAAATGACCAGCTTGGCTCTGACCGTTCTGGCTCCATGTTGCAAGAAGTTGGCAATTTTCTTCTTGCTTTTTTCTTTTTATTGCTTGTTCCACAGTCTGAGGCGCATACACAGCTGGTTGGCAGTTCTGCTTCTAAAGCTGTGGCACTCCCCATCTTAGGTTTTGAATCTGCCTGCTGTTCCAAACATAGGGACAATGACAAATTATATTAAGCCAGGGGATCCTTCTTCAAGGATCCCCAAGTTAGAAGTCTGTGTGAAGCCTGGCAGAGGGAAATCTACATTAAATTGTCCCCACTATAAGGATGTTCTCAAACAATCCACCCCATGCCACATTTATACCTGAAGAGTCACCAACCAGGCTGGAGAAAGGTGCATATAAATGTGGCTCTGAAAAACTTTTGCTTCATGCTCATTTCATTTTTTGTTCTGCCCCAGTATTCCCCTCTGCACCTGGGAATCACTCAGCATGAAGTAAACCACAGCACTTTCCAGAACTGTTTTTGTGTTTTTTCAACTGCAGATGTCCGGGAAACAGTAAACTCTTGTTTTGAAGCTTTTTAAAAATTGAGCTTTTGATTCCAAGCAACTGAAAATGGTTCCTGTTTATGTTTCTTATTGGTGATAGTTTAACTAGCTGGATTTTGTTTTCTCTGGATTATGTTTTTTTCTCTCTTTTTTTTTTTTTTTTTTTTAATGGTTTTCCTTTAGGAGTTTACCAGTCCCTGGAGCTCACTGGTAGCAGAGGAAGAAAGTGTCCGGAGAAATTGAATTTCTTTTATGTCCACAGAAAAAGTGGCCAGCTGCCATTATGGGACAAACCTAGGGCTTTCTTCCCAGGGGCTCATGGATTAGTAAAATCTGAGCAATGGTAGTACCTTTTTTTTTGGTAAGGCTAGAATATATACTTTGGAAAGTGTCTATAAAATTAAGTCAATATAACCACTTATTTCTGGCATTTGTTATGGGATAATTATCCTAATAGTTCTTTAGTCTTGTAATTTAGTAAAATGGATATTTTCCTTACTCTTGAGTTGCTTGGGCAAGCATGACTAATAGTTACCGAAGTGTAGATCGTTTATTAACATGTCTAAATCCTTCTTTTTAAGTCAGCCTAACAGGTGGTTGCTACCATCATGCAGCATTTTCATCAGTTCTTCCCATACCTAACAATTAAAGTTGCCCACATGTGATTGAGAATTCATTGTGTGTACATTTCTGGGTTCCGGGATGGGGCCTGAATGAAGGATGTAATAAAGGAAGTATTTACAGATAAAGCATGCATGTTTGTAGTTAGTTTAGACTACAGATAATGCAGATTATGTGGAAATCAAAGTGGAGACAGGATTGGTTTTGTCAGGGCATGTTTCTTAGAGGGGAGTTTATGGAGTTGTTGGTGGGAAGTGGTAATTCCAGGCTGGAAGATGACTGAGAAGAGATGTGAATGGAAAAGCCAGGTAGGTAAGAAAACTAACTATTGTTGAGCAGTCATATGTGCCTGACACTGTGCTAGTGCTTTACCAGTATCTTTAAAAATTAAATCTTCTTTATTAATTTACAGTGTGGTAGGAATTTTTTGCTTTATTTGAGAGGAGGAACCTAAGACTAGGGTTGTGCAAAGAATATTAGAGGTGATAGTTGAATTTAGGGTTACTTGACTCCAAATAATGAAAATGAGTAAGACTAACGTAGGAGATAGTTCCCTGGCTGCAAGGGAGGGGTCTCCATGGGGTGAAGCAAGAGAAGAATTTGATTTCTTGGGACTGGGACAGTGAAGGCACATTTATATCTCATAGGAAAGACAACCTGAGGCTCCTGTAGCATCTTGAGCAGGCTACTGACATGATAGGGAAGCACATTGTATCTGTAATATTTATCAGTAGTTTTTTCTTTATTGTCATGTCATAGTCTATGGATGATGAACATTTTGGTTGTGTCCAGTATTGGCCTTCTACAATAAAGCTGCTAGTGACATTCCTATACAAGTCTTTTAGTGTTTGAAACCACTCATTTTTGTTTGAGATATTCCCAAGAGAAGAAAGACTGTGTCACAGGCATACACGTGTTTGGCTTTAGTAGGCATTGCCAGGCAAACATTTTCCCAAGCTGGTTGTACCTATTTACATTTTTATCAGCAGGGTAGAAGACTTCCAGTCTAACTTTCATGTCTTGTCTTCCTGGCATGACTTTGGGTAGGAAATTATGCAACAAGGGACATATTGTTTGTTATCAGCCATATGGCCTGCACAGAGACTGTGGGTCACAGGGGTGTAAAAAACACCAAACGACTTAATAATCAGAAACTCACCAAGAATCAGATTCTCCACATTACAAAAAGGCTAAAGGAAACTACAGGAAAGTCAAGATCATCCAGATTCGGACAAAGGCAACAATATGACTCAAACCTTCCGTGCACCGTTTGTGAAAATCTTACCCTGTTCCTTACCATTTGACATCAGGATATTGCTCAAAGGTGAACCAAATGACTGTAGACCACTGAGCCAAAAACTCTGTTTAAATGATAAGTCTTGGGCAAACAGATCTTTTTATTTGAGAACAGTAAAATGGTTTTTGTCTTCTTAGATGATCTAAAAAATTTTCTAAGCAACAACTGTAGCTCTTTGTTCTCAACTTTCTTGTAGGTTCAGGCAAAGGCCTGATAACTTTTTCTAGTTAGTTGTTGAACATAGATGTGATGGTTCTCCTTTCATGAAAGACAGCAACTGTGATAGTTAAGGTGTCAACTTGACTGGGTAAAAGGATGCCCAGATAGCTGATAAAACATTATTTCTGGGTATGCCTGTGAGGGTGTTTCTAGAAGAGATTAGCATTTGAATCTGCGGACTGAGTAAAGAAGATCCATTCTCCCCAGTGTGGGCAGGTATCATCCAATTCATTGAGTGCTTGAATAGAACAGAAAGGTGGAGAATGGGCAAATTTACTCTTTTCTAGAACCAGGACGTCTATCTTCTCCTGCCCTTGAACATTGGAGCTCCTGGTTCTCAGGCCTTTGGACTCCAGGGCTTACCCCTGTAGCCAACACCAGTTCCCCACTCCCTCTGCTGCTGGTTCTCAGGCCTTTGGACTTGACCTGTGAATTATATCATTAGCTTCCCTGGTTCTTAGGCTTTGAACTCAGATGAATTACACCACTGATTTCCTGGCTCTCCAGCTTGCAGATGACATATGGGACTTCACCTCCATAATTGTGTGAGCCAATTCTGATAATAAATCTCCACTTTTATATATCTATCTCCTATTGCTTCCATTTCTCTGGAAGAATTCTGGCTAATACAAAGATGTAGTAAAAAGCACATGAGCATTTTGGGAGGCTGAGACTGGTGGATCATGAGGTCAGGAGTTCAAGACCAGCCTGGCCAAGATGGTGAAACCCCGTCTCTACTGAAAATACAAAAATTAGCCAGGCATGGTGGTGGATGCCTGTAATCCCAGCTACTCGGGA
>NW_012102009.1:3737848-3738332 GCF_000951045.1 Mandrillus leucophaeus
GGGTACACCCCTGAAATGAAGCTTACAAAGAGACTTAGACTCCCATACAATAATAATAGGAGACTTTAACACCCCACTGTCAACGTTAGACAGATCGAGACAGAAAGTTAACAAGGATATCCAGAAATTGAACTCAACTTTGCACCAAGCGGACCTAATAGACATCTACAGAACTCTCCACCCCAAATCAACTGAATATACATTCTTTTCAGCACCACATGGCACTTATTCCAAAATTGACCACATAATTGGAAGTAAAGCACTCCTCAGCAAATGTAAAAGAACAGAAGTTATAACAGACTGTCTCTCAGACCACAGTGCAATCAAACTAGAACTCAGGACTAAGAAACTCGATCAAAACCGTTCAACTACATGGAAACTGAACAACCTGCTCCTAAATGACTACTGGGTGCATAACGAAATGAAGGCAGAAATAAAGATGTTCTTTGAAACCAATGAGAACAAAGATACAACATACCAGAAT
>NW_012102009.1:3740932-3747240 GCF_000951045.1 Mandrillus leucophaeus
CACTGCATTCCAGCCTGGAAGACAGAGTGAGACTCCGTCTCAAAAAAAAAAAAAAAAAAAAGCACATGATATGTTTTTCAAATCTCATCTTAGACACATCTGTTCTATGTGATTCTAATTTAATGCCTCTCTAGGCTTGTTTGCTTATCTATAATGTGGCAATGACAGTATCTCCCTCTCTCTGGGTTATAAGGATGATGTGTGTGAAATACAAGTCCAGAGATGACATGTGGATTGGACATAAAAAATATATCAGCCTCTTTTTTTCTTTGATTTCTTGGTGGCAATGGTTGATGTTAACATTGGCTTTGGAGTCTGACCTGAGTGGGAACCTGGAACTTGGCTCTGCCATGAACTGGCTGTTTGGCCAGGACAAGTTACTTAACAGTACGGAGTCTCAGGTTCTTCACTGGTAAGATGTCAATGATAATATTGCCCACATTATACAGTTATAGTAAGGATTAAATGAGATAATATATGTAAAGCAAACTAGTTAGAGGCCACTACATAATAGTGACTCAATACATTTGTTTCCTTTTTCATTCTAAGATTTCCCCCACATGAGAATTGTGGTTCTAATATTTGGAACTTCTCAAAATCTAACATAAAGGGTTTGAATTGCAAGATGTCTAATGGCAGAGAAGACTTGCAGTTACCTACTGATTTGAAGCAGAATATGTAAACCTGAATTTGTTTTTGGCAAAGTTTATCTTTTATGATTTAGTAAAAGAATAGGACTATTTACCTGAGCATTTCAGCTTTATAAATGATTATATGATAATTAATGTATGATAACCATCTTTTCAGTTTGTATTGACTTAGTCATATCGGCTCCTCCCTCCACCCCCCACCAAAAAAAAAAAAAAAAAAAAATTCTAAACTCTTGCTAGTGAACCAAGTACTTATGATGGTCCAAGTGGATATACACCAAAAGTCAAGAGGGTAGCTTGTTTCTGGGCAAATACTTTCAGGTTAGTGGATCTCACTGGGGGCATTTTGGAAATCTGTGGGAGCATTACTATTGCAAAGCACTGCTAACATGTAGTGGTCAGAATGCAAGGGTGCACAATATTCTGTAATGTGTAGAATTGCCCCACACTGCAAAAATCACCTTGTTTCCCGGTTACTTCTCAAATGTCTTGATCTTTGAGATGGGGCCTTCCATTTTTCTTGTTTCCAGACCTGAAGTTGCCATAGGTTGACATATATTATAAGACATTTTAGTATCCATCAGCACCCCACTTCTTTCATTTTTCTGTGTGCACACAGAATGTCTTCTAATCTTTACTCAAATACAAGCATTCAGTGTGAGTGAATACATGCATTAGACTATTTCATTGTTTTCTACTGGAGTCCTGCATAAGCATTTACATATTAACATACAAATCATTTTATTATAAATTACTTTTATTTATCCTTTATACTATAGTTGGTAGATCAGTTTTCTGAAATTGTATATATATGTTATATAATTTATCAATTTTAGAATTGTACAGACAGCTGTAAAAAGGGGGTGATGAGGCTGAGAGGAAGTCCCTTCTCCACAATTTTTTTGGGATCATTTTTACTTAGTGAGTTTTTCAGTTCCTACCCATCTCCACAGCATTCTTACATTACAGATAAGTTACACGACTGTTAAAAAAAAAAAAATAAATGACAGGAAGAAATAGTTGAGCAGAGACTCCACACTGTACCTTGGTTTATTTTCCTGCTGTATGCTTATGATTCTTGTAGGACCAGAACATCAGATGCTTTTAAGAGACTTTTAAGGACTCAATTGTGTCTTCATAAAATTCATATGTTGAAGCCCTAACCCCCAATGTGACTATATTTGGAGATAGGGCCTTTAAGGAGGTAATTAAGGTTAAATGAGGCCATCAGGGATGAAGTCCTAATCCAATAGGGCTGGTGTCCTCAGAAGAGGAGCAGACACCAGGTATGCAAAGCACAGAGAAAAGGCCACGTGAGGACACGGTGAAAAACTGAACATCTGCAAGACAAAGAGAGAGACCTCAGGACTCAGGAGAAACCAGGAACACCTTGATTTTGGACTTCTAGCCTCCAGAATTGTGAGAAAATTAATTTCTGTTGTTTAAGCCACTGTCTGTGGTATTTTTTTATGGTAGCCCTAGAAGACTAGTACAAGGAAGAGGCACCTAATTTTCTGAGAGCCTGACCACCAGCCCCTTCTGTTCTGTCCTTCCTTCTAACACCTGCTTCCCCTGATTACCTTCAATCACATATCTACCTCCTTGGAGATGTACCTGATCTCTTCCTAATCTTTATTCTCTTGTACCTGGGATTTTTGTTCTATTTTCTGCTGGATTTAATGAACCACCTCCTTTTCTCTATTTCTGCTCCTTTTCCTCACTGTTCCTTCCCCTGGCCTCTACTCTTACCTGCCCATCTGGTAGACACATGGAGGCATATGAGATTTATGAGTAGATCCCAGCTTATAGAAGAGAGTGTCCGGCTGCAGGAAGCCATGTGACAGGCAGTGACCTAGAGAGGCACAGCTATCATGGCAAATCCTACCAAACAGGATGCTCCTATTTGGTACCAGTTTGCTGTGTTGGCAGAATTAGTTAAAGAGATGGGTAGTAAAGATCTGGGGTACCAAAGGAAGACAAAGCTTTGGGATTCTTTCAACAGTCTGACGTATTTATTCCCTATTGAGCTGGGTGGAAACCAAGAAATCCTATCATGTTTTGTGTCTTCGTTAGGGGAAAGTGCAATATATGAACTAATTATCATGTAGCAATGACAATGCAGTGGTTAAGAATGCAGGTGTTGGGTTCAAATCCTGGACTGGCTACTCCCTAGCTGTGTCATCTTGGGCATGTTACAAACCTCTGTATGTCTCAGTTTCCTCATCTACATGATGAGATTGATAATAATGTCTACCTGGGTTGGTATGTAAAGGCTTAGACTTCTGTCTGGCACGTAGTAAGAATTTTTGTGTTAACTATTATAATAAATACATTATGTAATTGCATTTTTTTTTTGAGACTGAGTTTTGCTCTTGTTGCCCAGGCTGGGGTGCAATGGCATGATCTTGGCTCACCACAACCTCTGCCTCCCGGGTTCAAGTGATTCTCCTGCCTCAGCCTCCCAAGTAACTAGGATTACAGGCATGTGCTACCATGGCTAATTTTGTATTTTTAGTAGAGACGGGGTTTCTCCATGTTGTTCAGGCTGGTCTGGAATTCCTGCCTTCAGGTGATCTGCCCGCCTCGGCCTCCCAAAGTGCTGGGATTACAGGGGTGAGACACCACGCCCAGCCATAATTGCAATTTATGAAGTGTTTTCACATCCTCTGACTCTCTAGAGAGTCCCCATTTTATATCATTGATTTTAAAACATAGATTCAAGAATAATGGTTTTATTTATGTGTTTCATTTATCAACTGTATGTTTTGAAAGAGGTTAAATTGGTAGAATATTTAAATTCATATAATAATGATTTTTGTAATGGAAATCTACAACATTGGCTTTCTTTAAATTTTTGTTGTATGGAGAAGTATTTCTGCAAGATGTTCTCCAGAAAAAGGTTCTATGTTAAAGTATAATTGGTTGTAGCACAAAGTATGCCAGTTTGGAGACTCACAATGAATGTCAGCATGTTAAAGGCTCATAAAAGTCTTTTAAAGAAAATAGATTAACTTAAAAAGTGCGATCTTTAAATGGTTTCCTAGAAAATGGAATCTGAACTGAAGTTACAGTCTAAAGATTTATTGGGAGGTACAATCCTAGGGCAGCAAGAGTGAGGCCAGAAGGGACGTGAAATAGAGAAAGAGGAAAAGCAAGTGCTACATAGTGTAGTACCCATTTGGCTGCAGTTTCATAAGGAGGAGCTCCTCATGACCAAGCAAGGGCTATGTCTTCTAGACAGGCTGTATGGAACCACCATGCTTTGGAATTATCTTGTTCAGAGTTTAACCATGGAGTGTTAATGCCACTGCACTTAGGCGTTGTGTTACCTGGTGTCTTTGGGCAGCTGCTGGGTTAGACAGATTCCATGCTCTGCAACATGGCCTTGGGCCCTTGGGTTAGATCTGGACATTGAATCTTCTGTTGTGCCTCTGCAGAGGACGTGATGGTAACTTTGTTAGGGCCTTGTCCTTACTCTGGGGAAGGCCGAGACAGCCTGTGGCATTGTGGAGAGGAGGCCCTGATGGCTGATGGTATGGGAAAAGAGAGGGCCAAGCAAAGGCAGAGAGGCATGTGAACTGAGTCCTGTACCCCTCTGCTTCCACAAACTTTGCCTGTATAAATCTCACTTCTTTCCCTTTCCCTCTTTAAAATTACATCCATAATTATCCCATAACATTAGTGCCCTGAGGTGTAAATTATGATGTGTCTCTGTTTGTAATATGATAGAGAATTGATAAGACTGGTTTCCATGACTTTCAAAAGTGATTCTGAATACAGTGGCATATTTTTAGGGTCCTATTGATGCAGGAGTTTTTGCTCCTTAGTTCAGCAAAATCTAGGTTCTTGTCTCATGACCAGGAAAAATTAGGCACGTGGACACATTGAAGGGTGAAGAGGATGGAATTTATTAAGCGAAAGGAAAGCTCTCAGCAAATAGCTGGGGTCCTGCACACAGGTTTCCACCTCACAAATTGAGTACCAGGCCACCAGACACGAGCTGAAGAGGCCAGGCTCCTCCCCTGCATAAGGCCTGAATTTCTAGTGGCTCCACCCCGTTTTTCCAGTGTGCATGCAGGCCCTTAGTCTGAGCCACTCGACATTGATTTATTTCCCTTACTGTGCATGCATTAAGGGATGGAATTTTTCACCGTGGGCATGTTTAGGTAAACCCCCTGTGCACAATGACCTGGGTGGGCCAGAGGTTCTTTGGGGACCCTCCCTTATCTGCCTAGGCATTTGTCTGCCTCCTGCCTCGATCTTTGTGGTTTCCCTGAAGACATTCCACTTTAAGTTTGGGGCAACAACTACAGCCATACTGAGTTGGAGCAAAGGGTTGATCCCAAGTAATGTCATCAGGAGCATTTGTGTTTCTTCCTAATGTCAGTCTCCCCTTGTTCTCAAATGTTCAGTTTGTCATTTACCTTTTGACTTTATTTTTGATTTTTGAAAAATCTGTTGATATTTATAAAATAACTTAAGAAGGGTTTAACGAAACATTTTATATTTTGAGACTATTTTGAACTTACAGGAAAGTCGCAAGAGTAGTACGAAGAACTCCCATATATTCTTCATCCAGAGACTTCATTCAAGTTTTGCCAATGTCCCAATAATGTTGTTTATAACAAAGGGATCCAGGTCAAAGTTATATGTTGCTTTTGGGTATCATGTCTCTGTGGTCTCCTTCAGTTTGGAACAGTTCCTCAGTCTTTCCCTGGCTTTCATGATTTTGACATTGTTAAAGATTACAGGCTGTTTTGTAATACATTATTCAACTTGACTTTGTCCAATGTGTCTTTTTGACTAGGCCTCAAGTTTTTTAGTTTTGGCTGGAATATCACAGAAGTGAATGTGTTGTTGATGTCATATCTTATACTGTGGCACATAATGTTGATCCGCTCCATCACTGGCAGTGTTAGCATTGATAACTTCCTGGAGATGGTGTCTGCCAGCTTCTATCACTATGAAGTTCTTCCCTCTTTCCCATTTACAATTCATAAGAATTTTGTAGACAGATACTTTGAGATTCTGTAAAACTCATTCCTCACACCACTTTTATCCACTAGTTTTCAAATACATTGATGTTTCCTGCCTCAATTAGTGACTACTATCATGTTGCCAAATGGTGATTTTGTAGTTCTGTCATTCTTTCTGTATTTGATGGCTGACGTTCTACTGTAAGGAAGATCTTTCTTTTGTCTCTATTTATTTTTTCATTTATATGAGTGTGGACTCCTGGATTTTATTCAATGGTTCTTAGTCCATTACTATCATTATTTATCTTGATGCTCAAATTGTCCCAGACTTTGCCAGTAGGAAACCTTACAAGCTGGCTTCTATGTCCTTTTTACATGTCCCTATCATTCTTTGAGCACTTTCTTATTTGCTCCACAGAACAAGATGTTCAAGGCTCATCTTATGTGTTCCCTATGTTAGTCTTGGAATCAACCATTTCTCCAAGGAGACTTAGTTTCTTATAGTGAAGAGTGGCATTTAGAAATCAATATCTGAGACGGGGTGCCCAAGATGGCCGAATAGGAACAGCTCCAGCCTCCAGCTCCCAGTGTGAGCGACAGAGAAGACGGGTGATTTCTGCATTTTCAACTGAGGTACTGGGTTCATCTCCCTGGGTCGTGTCGGACAGTTGGCGCTGGTCCG
>NW_012102009.1:3752015-3758349 GCF_000951045.1 Mandrillus leucophaeus
GGAGTGGGGAGCGGGGAGGGATAGCATTAGGAGATATACCTAATGTAAATGAGGATTTAATGGGTGCAGCACACCAACATAGCACATGTATACATATGTAACTTGCACGTTGTGCACATGTACACTAGAACTTAAAGTATTAAAAAAACAATATCTGAACACTAGGTGTGCTCATTGTTACTGAGATATAACTGATTCCAGGCTATCTCAGAAGGCAGCACTAGGAAATATATGTGTGTATAAATGTATATGCACATATTTATATTTATTTGGTATCTACCTCTATATATTAAAGACAATTCATTCTGCTATCTTTAATTCCAATCACATATGACAGAGTTCATCTATCCTTCATGCTTTCCATATTTATACCTCCTTTCTCCAATAGCAAGAAATCTGATTTCCATTTTCTTTAAGATGTTTATTTACTTGTTTAATCTCTCTGAACGTAGCTGATCTTCTGGCCACTGTTGGGCCATCAGCCTACTTGGACATTCCTCACTGCAGGACCCAACCTCCACTCTCCTCACAATCCCTCTTCAACAAAGGAATGCTATATAGAAATCTTAAAACTTAGTTGTAACTTAGATTGTCTTAGTAGCTATTTCTGGCTTGGTCATTTATAATTTTTTTCCAAATCTTTTGGGGCTTAATTTATACTTCCCCGTTTTACCACTTTTTGGTAATGAGTTCCATGAATCTAATCTTTACTTTGGGAACAATACTTCTTATTTTTTCCTAAATTTAAGTCCCTTAAGTTTTAAAAGGTGATCTTGAGTTCTTACATTTCAGTACTTGATGAACACATTTCCAGTAGTTTAATTCCAGCCCTCAAACCATAGGACTCAGCAGGATTTGCTCACCTCTTATCCAAATGGTTCATGGTTTTATATGTTTTGGTCATGGCTTGAGTTTCTTGTGTTCCTTCATGAGTAGTCAAATTGCATGTATTGTACCTGCCTTTTACCACCTTCCCTTGCTTCTTTCCAAAAAATGTCCTCATCTCATGATGTGCTTTTTAATATCTGATTATTGAATTTTATACAATGTTCCAGCGGTTTTACATTGGGCACAACTAATTTTTCTGATTTGTTTGAATATTCTTGATTCTTCTTGGGCCACTGATGACTGTTTCTCTTTGAGGGAAGGCTGAAATGAAGGGAGGCTGGAATGTTCTTGATTGAGCTGGAACTCAATTAGGAGGGACAGTTGTTCAAAGTGGCTGGTATGAGGTAACCCAGAGGAAAAATAGAATTATTGTCTTAGAAACAAGACTGGCCAGGTGTGGTGGCTCATACCTGTAATCCCAGCACTTTGGGAGGCCAAGGTGGGCAGATCACCTGAGGTAAAGAGTTCGAGACCATCTTGACCAACATGGCAAAACCTCATCTATACTAAAAATACAAAAAATTCCTTGGGCATGGTGGCGGGCACATGTCGTCCCAGCTACTTGGGAGGCTGAGGCAGGAGAATTGCTGAAACCTGGGAGGCGGAGGTTGCAGTGAGCCAAGATCACGTCACTGCACTCCAGCCTGGGTGACAGAGCAAGACTCTGTCTTAAAAACAACAACAATAACAAAAAAATAAAAACAAAACAAGACCATTTAGGAAGCAGGGTGAGACAAGCCTCTGACCAATAGCCACAAATAGGGTTGGGGAGGGGGTAACATTGTTGAGGCCTTTTGGTTTAAACACAAGGGCTAAGGCAGACGGTAGCAGAACATAGAACCAGTATTCTCTGAGAATAAACTACAGTAAATGTGAGAACCTTTTCCTGGATCAAAGTTTATTCTCCAGAACCTTTCATTCTGTATGCATATTTTCAATAATTTTCCAGTTGTCTACTAAAATAGATTTACCATTCTTTTGGTCACTTACAGAGACTTGTAACACCATCTTTTGACTTACGTTTTCTATCTCACTGGGCTGCTTCTTTACCTGAAGGCTGTGGCAACAGCAGGTCCAGAGTCAGTTCTGATCTACAAAAGGGTTTATCAGCAGCTATGATGCCAACCTTTGGTAGGGTTTAGAATCAAATTGTTCTTTGGGACTTGGGAACTGGTGGCTTAGTTCCCAAGTACCAAAGAACAATTGTGAGATAGTGTATAGTAGGAGGTACCTAGGCTTTGGATTTAGATTCAGCCTTGGGTTTCTGCTGTGTTACTTACTAGCTGTCTTTGTAAGTTTCTTACATTAGTTAGAACTCAGTTGCTTACCTGTGAAGTGGAGATACTATCTACTTTGCAGGATTAATTTTCAGAAACTGTCTATAAAGTGGCCCATAGGTGCTCAGAAAATGGCAGCTATCTTTCTAATTACGACTGCTACTGGACTCCCTTATTACTTCTTGAGTTGCTCAATTGTTAAACATCCCTAGGATATTTTGAGAGGGACCACTATGTACTTGTTAACTCTGAGAAAAGCAATTTCTTTTTCCATTCCATGGGCCTTGATCTTGGCCTAGAGGTTTTACACTCACTAACTATTTATTCCCTTGCTCCCACGTGGCTTTCTGAATGGTGGAGGCTGGGAAGCCCACTAGGTTTCTGGATGAGAATCCATTTCCACCAATCAGATAAACTTGTGTGATATTTGGAACACTGGTTATTTTCTATTGCCAAGCAAGGTAGAGGAGATGTTGGCTTTTTCTGCAGCAGTGCTCTGGTATCTGTGAGGGTCGTGGGAAGGTTGTAGGGACAGTTGCAGTGGTTTGGTACTGATTGCTCTGTCTGCAGCAGCATTATTGCCCACTCCCTAGCTTTGTGGGGTCAAGAAGTTGTGATGGTGATAGTGTAGTTGATAGATGCTTCTTGATTCCACACCTCCTCCTTTATGGCAGAGGGAGCAGCTCCTTTGGTGGGCCAGTTTGGCAGTGTTCCTGGAGTTATTTCTGAATTCTCATCCTAGAGCCCAAACTTCCAGCTTTCCAATGATATTCCAGGCAAGATTTCCCTATGTGGAATTCTTTCTTTTTCCTGAAAATTGCTAGAGTGGTTTTGTTTCCTTCAGTTGAACACTGCCAGATATGATTCCTGTGCTCCAAGTTTGTTGAGGTTCTCTTGGTCATGTGGTCAGGCTTGTGATTGCAGACCCTGGTACCTGCCTTCCTCTTTTGAGGCTTGCTATCTGAGATGAAAGTCTTGACTCAAGCCTGTCCTATGGCCATAAGTAGGTATTCTGATTGGCATTTGCTTGCCTGGCTGACCCCCAGGTTTTCTCTCTGAGCACCCCTGCGGGGCTCTACCTGTCTGGATGGACTGCCGAGTGCAAGCTGTTGCTTGAGGCATCCTGAACTTGCTGTAGTCTTTGAATCCTATGCTTGGATTGAATAAGACTACCTCTTCCAATGTCCACTCAGTTCTTCCAGTCCCCAACTCAGTCTTGAGCTGGGTACACTCCCACGGTCCAGGTCCATTCTCTGTGGCCATGAATGATACATGGCAGCATATATGTCCACATCCGATCACAGATCTTTCATTAGATCAGCTCTCTAATGCTCTTCCTTTAACCAGAAGAATTTAGGATTAGCCAGCAATTTGACATCTCTAGGTACTTATTTTTTTAAGATCACATACAAAAATAGTTACTCCTATAGATTACCTGCAAAAATAGCAAAAGCTTTGTTTAGGTGTTTCCAATTAGAGAGGGTTAAATCTGCCCCTGGGTTGGTTCTTCATCGTGAAGAAGTTGTTGAAGGAAGGCATAGTATTTTTCTGTTGAAGTCACTGTGTATTTTTATTTGTATCGTGATTGATAAAAGGGGAAAAGAGATGAGTTTTTCCCATCTTCAAGATGTGAATAGTTTTTATATTGGTTGAATTAATTACAACAGTATCATTTAAATTAGAGTTAGGTTAAATAGTGCTATACTAGTTTTGTGATAATGAGTAAATATATATTTTAATATTTTTAAATTTATTTTCTGTGGAGACAATCTTTCTATGTTGTCCAGACTGGTTTTGAACTCCTGGCTTCAAGTGATCCTCCCACCTTGGTTTCTCAAAGCACTGGGATTACAGGCATGAGCCACCACACCTGGCCATATTTTCTTATAAGTAATTATTTACTGTAGTCTCAATGTTAAAGGTTATATAAAACCATTATAATTAACTAGAATTAATTTCTTATAAATATTTCATTTTACAATGACAAGATATAAAACAAATATAAATCTGAAATAAGACCTTCACCGTGATCCTGGTAAAAATTTATTATCTGGGAGACTGAATATCTAAATGGAAAATGACCAGACTGTACATAAAAATAGAATTCTAACCTACAACCTGGGTAGGAAACCAAGCCTTTATCTACAAAAGCAGCCCAGGAAGTCAACCTGTTATAAGTCAGACTTACAGGAAGTCAGGTTGCTATCTCTAGTAACGACCCAGGACACCAAACCATAACCCCTGTAACAATTGGCCCCAAATGACAAGGACTTAATTAGTAACTTCCTAATTTTTGCCTCTACTTCCAACATTAAACCAGTAAGAAAAAGGCAACTGCACTCCCCTAAACATGTAATGCCCCACTTCTAGTTAGCAGGTCTACAGCTTCCCTGTCAACAGCCTCTAATTAGGGCTTATCTGATGGCTTCCCTTTTTCTACTGTAAAATTTTCCCACTCCCCCACCTGCCTTTGAGTCCTTGCAAACTGGGAACTGACTCTTATTAAAGCAAGCTCTAAATAAATAGCTTTCCCCTATTCTCATTTGGTTGGGCTTCATTTATTTCCATGTATCTGTAATGTCTTCAGGGAATCTTTTCATTTAAAGATGATCATATTTTTCTAGTTGCCTATAATGCACTGGTATTTTCAAAGTTCTGAGTAAGAAATTTAAAGTTTCTCAGTCTCTCAACTTTCCTGTTATAAAAATCGATGTCTTCTGATTTGAGCTATTAATTAGGGCTGAATTTGAAAATATCATTTTGTATCATAATAAAATAGTTTTCTCCAATTTCAAGTTGCATTATAATTAAAATTTTAGCAATCTTGAGCTATTAATTAGGGCTGAATTTGAAAATTTGGTTTGTAATTTAAAATTTATCATTTTGCATCATAAAAAAATAGTTTTCTCCAATTTCAAGTTGCATTATAATTAAAATTTTAACAATCTTTGACATAAAATTGAACTCTTTTTTTCTACTCAATTCTACCTTTATGGAAGTATTTAAAAATTTAACCTATTTACATTATAGGTTAAATTAAAAAATTTAATATATTTACATTACATTATTTACCTATTTATACATATTTAAGGTGTACAACATGATGTTTTGATATACATAAACAGTCAAATGATAACTACAGTCAAGCAAATGAACATATCCATCATCTCACATGGTTATCTTATTTGTGTACGTGTGTTGGCGGGGTAAAAGTACCCCACGACTCTCTTAGCAAATTTCCAGTATACAATACAATATTATTAACTATAGTTAGTACTCAGGCTGTTCTAGATTTATTCATCCTATATAACTGCAACTTTGTACCCTTTGACTTCCATCTCTCCAACTCCCCAGCTGCCGATAACCACCATTCTTTGTTTCTATGCATTCAAGTTTTTAAAAATTTCCCCCTGTGAGATTATGTAGTATTTTTCTTTTTCTTTCTGTGAGTGGCTTGTTTCACTTAGCATAATGTCCTTCAGGTTCATCCAAGCTGTGGCAAATAGCAGGATCTCCTTTCTTAAGGCTGAATAATATTCCATTTTGTGTGTGTGTGTGTGTGTGTGTGTCTCTGTATCTGTGTGTATATCTATATCACAATTTTCTTATTTATCTATGGACAGATACTTAGACTGTTTCCATATCTTGGCTGTTATGAATAATGCTGCAATGAACATGGGAGTGCAGATATTTTGATGAGGTGGTGATTTTATTTCATTTGAGTATATACATCACGTGGTATTTTTAGTAACCTCCATATTGTTTTTCATAATGGCTACACTAATCTACATTCCCACCAACAGTGTACAAGGGACTGAATCAATTTGAATGTTAACTAGAAACATTTATGAATTTATTTTTGTGTGTGTGCTTATGTTTCCCTTTGAGAAATGCGAATAATTAAGCAAGTGTCCAGAAACTGTAGTGCATCATTTTCCCTTAAGTATTTCATAACCTTCCTTTGATATGCCAACATGTCCTCATTATCATTATACCTTTATTATGTTTTATGCTCTTTCCTCCCACATTACCAAAGTTTCTCAAAGCACGGTCCTCAGCTAGTTTGTATTACCCAAGAAACTTTTAAAAATGCAGATTCAGATTTACTGAAGTAGACTTTTGGAGTGGGGTCCAGGAATTTTCACTTACAAAATGCTCCTCAGATGATT
>NW_012102009.1:3760034-3774277 GCF_000951045.1 Mandrillus leucophaeus
AGTAGAGACGGGGTTTCACCATGGTCTTGATATCCTGACCTCATGATCCACCCGCCTCGGCCTCCCAAAATGCTGGGATTACAGGCGTGAGCCACCGCGCCTGGCCAAAGACCTGCATTTTAATCTTAGCTCTGTCACTTCCCAGTTGGCTGATGTTGGTCAAGTCACCTCCACCCCAGGACAGAGGAATTGTCTTTCATGATCCACAAAGCTTCCTAAGCCTCAGTTTCCCACCCATTAGATGAGAATGGCATACACCTTGGAGTAGTGTTGGGAAGATTTAGGTGAGATGATGATGTAATCCACTTAGCATAGTGCCAGGTACCTTTTAAGTGCTCAGTAAGTGATTAATATTGTTATTCTTTGGCATGATCATAAGGTTCTGAGATTTCTAAGTAAAAAGGAGCTAGTTGCCACCCAGAATGTGCCAGGAGGGAGGAATAAAGGAGGGGTTGGGGGAAGGAAGGGTTTTCCTTGCATCCAGGTATGAAGTAGATTTCAGAATTGAATTTGAAACTAAGGATGTCAAATTTTCTTTGGATAAAAACAGCTTTTTGGTTCTTTATTTTAAAAAATAAGTACCAATCATTGATGCATAGATGATTATTCTTCTAAATTTTTGTTTGGAAATAGTCTGGCTTATATATATATATATATATATTTTTTTTTTCTGTACAAATTATTGTCCCAAAGAGTTTTAAGAGATACAAGTGTAAAAAAAAATTCAAAATGGATAATTGAGTCTTGTGAAAAACATCGATCTGCTTTTATCAGTTTCCTTTGATATGCTTCCACACTTGCCACCTACCTGCCTAGAGAGCATGGCCATCTGTAAGGGCAACTCAAGGCTCTGTAAATTTATCTTGATCTTCAGAAGTGGCCCACTTTCCCATTTCTCTCAACTCTTCTCTCTCCTGCAACCCAACCTCTCAGTGTACTCACAACTTAGGGAGACTGCATACCAGACTAAATTTGTCCATTTGTGGAGGGGTCCACCCCCAAAGATGTTTTCTTGACCTAAAAATGTTCTGGTTACTGTTGTCTACATAGTGCAAAAGAAGAATTTTAAGATGTATGGATCCAACCATCATATAGTTGAGTATATTCTCTGAGAATTATATGTTTTAATTAGATATTTGAAAAATATGTAAGCACCTAAGTATGTGTTCTGTTAATTTGTGTCCTTAGCTCCTTTAGGTTCATTTTTGTGTTCAAGTTTATGTGACCTTGAGCACCAAGTATAAAATAAAACACATCTGTCATGCCTGAGAAATGAAGTGTGAATCTCTTCTGTTATTGGTTGCATAACCATTTGTTCATTTGACTGTATACATATTTTATTATAGATTTTAAATGAAAGAGGGCTAAAATGCAATAATTTAATGTTACCATGAGAATTCAATTTATTTTTATTATTTCCAAATTTATAGTTAACTGTAGTTTTGCTTGTATTTTACAGTGTTACACATTTTGGGGGTATATCTACAATGGAAAAAGCCATCTACTGCTGAGAACTTCTTGTTAAAACTAGCTTGCATAAGCTCAGGGCAATGTGTTACATAATAAGACAATTTACAGTCATCATGATAACAGAGGCTGTTTGCTGGAAAGAAAAGATAGCAATATCTGTAAAACTGCACCTGCAAGGAGGCTATAATTTCTGTGCGGCTGTCATAAACAATGTGAATCATGGATTATTACCATTTTTAAGGGCTCCATGCATTTCCCATTATTTATTATAGCTCCTATAGGACTTACCCCTGTATACTCACATGGATTGAAATAGATATATATTCAGACACACAGATGTGTATATAGTTATATACTTATACACATACATGCACACACATTATGCTTGTAATTTATGGCAAACAAAATAAATAAGCTTAATGGCTAAAACCTTGCAAAACACCCAAACTTAGACAAAAGGAGGTTTTACATCTGCCTGTTAACTCAGGACTAAATCCCTGGAAGGACTCTCAAAGCTGCTGCCCAGGTTTTCAAGAAGAAACCTCAATCTTGTCAATGAACTGAAGCCAAAGGTCAGAGTTCCCTTTGGTGTACATGCAGTCAGTGGGCCCCATTTGTCATTTTGCTCTGGGTTCTGTTGAGCTGCATCTAGCCCCAAATGCCCATAGATGTGACTCATTCCAGCAAAACCAAGTGGGGCTCACTCTTTGCACTTTCCTGTTGTCATCACAAGCTGTTTATAAGCCCCTTTCTCTTGGTGCCATATGATTCCCTGCTGCAGATGAATCACTTCTGTATAATACCTACAGTTTAATTGATTATATGTTTGATTTCTATCTCCTGTCTCTTTCTTGATAACAACCTTGACCATTCTCGGACATTCCTAGTCTCAACACTCTCTGTTGGTTATCTGTTGCCACAATAATGCTGCATAACAAACAACTGTGCAACCTTAGTGCCATAGCAAGCATTCATTGCTCATTCTCAAGTTGGCCAGGGTTTGGCTAGAGGGCTCTGCTGATTTTGACTGGGCTTTCTCACCTGTTTGGGGGCAGCTGGCTGTCCAGTGACCTAAGATGACCTTAGTTGGGGCAACTTGGCTTGTGCTAGGTGTCTTATATCTTTTAGCAGGTGAGCCTAGGCATGTTCTCATTGTGTTGTTAGAGGTGCAGGCAGGAGGGTGAGGTGCGAGCAGGAGGGCAAAGTTCGTTGTGAAGCACTTTTCAAATCTTTTTGCATCACATTTCTGACATCTCATTGGCCAAAGCAAATATTGTGGATGAGCCCAGAGTGAGAGTGGAGGGCATTGTCAAATTACATGGCAAAGGGCATGGGCATGGAAAGGGGTAAAGAATTGGGGCCATGATTTTGGTGTATAGGAATAGAAAGGTATAATACACCTTTCTTCCTATAGAACTGTCCTTCAGAAAAGGATCTAAGCAACGTTTCCACTGAGCTGCAATGATGGTTTCATGCAAAACCTAATATATTGCCACTACCATGTCCATCTACTTTTATACATATGACAATAAGAAATGGAGTTCCATGGTGGGACTGAAGATGATGACATATTCTTTGTCATTCCTTCCACCATGAGGTGGCATCTAGTTCTCCATCCCATTGCATCTGGGTTGGGTCAGGGGCTCTTTGATCAGTGGGGCACTGTGGAAATAACACTTTGCCTGCTCTAGGCTCTACCTTTCATAGAACTGGCAGCTTCTATGTTCTCCTTTTTGGAATTTGTGCTCTTGAGATGCATCCTGTCAGAACACAATTGCCATGGAGAAGCCCAAGCTATGTGGAGAGGCCACATGTGGGCTCTCTGGTAGAAAGCAACCTCAACTACCAACCATGTGACATTAATGCTTCAGTTCAATTGGGCCTTCAGATGACTGCAGCCTTAGCTAGCATCACATGGAAGAGAAGACCTGTCCAGCTCAGCCCAGAATTATGAGAGATGGTAAAATAATTGTTTAAGCCACTAATATGTGGGACAGTTTGCTGTGCAGTCATAGATAAACAAAACAAACTCCAAGAGGAACATTCTAGACACTAGGCCAGGGTGAAGGTGGTATTTTTGATCTTTGGGTTTTTCTAGAGCCTTTGAAAAAGGCAGTGACCTATTTTACTTAAACTTAGCGTGAAATTATTAAATAGTTCCCTGAAAAGGTAAATGCAATTTATAAAGGGTACTGATGTGGAAGTCGAGAATCACAGAAACTATGCAAAGGTCTTAACTGTTGCAGGTTTTGCGTTATTAAGCACCTCAGGCTTTATTATCTATTCCTGACTCCAGACAGCACTGCAGGGAGCTTTTCAGAGAGCAGAGAGGGGGCAGCTTCTCTCATCACTTCCTGAGGCTTACATGTGCCCTTTGTGCACATGCATGTGTGTTGTTATTTTTTAAAATGTGCTTTTTCTGCTGATTTCATTCTTTGGTGACACTCAGCATGGTTCAGGGTCCTGTGTGCCATACCTCCATTGTTGAATACTAATCTGTGTCCCTAATATTAGATTTAATTTTGAAAGAGATTTGCTGTTGTGGCTGACAAATCACATTGTGTCTGGCATAGGAATTGTCACCTACTATGAATTCTCCAGAATTTTGCTCTTCTCCTTGTTTCAGATGGTCGGATGGTTGGATGCAGATGGTACAGCAGACTGTATCATCATTTAGCTCAGATGTTTCTCCCAGCTAGCTGCAAAATTCCTACATTGTCACTCTTAAACAGGGCCTTAAGGGCCACAGACTAAAGACAAATAGCAAGCCTGGTGCAGTGAAGATAGTTCTGGGCCCAAGCTTAGGAGACCTGCTACCAACTAACTGTGTGATGTCTGTGAATTTCTTTAGCTTCTCTGGGTCTCAGTTTCCTCATCTGTAGAGCAGGGGCAGGATAGAGATGACAGTCCTATAAGGCCCCTTCCAACTGTACAATTCTTGGATTTCACAGAGCACCTGGAGACATGAACAGTGGCTTTTGGAAACTCCTTTGAGGGTTCTTTCCATGATATAGGCAGTGTGGGGTGTCATAAGGAACATGTCCCTTAGGAAAATGAGCATGCTTCAGATCCTTACCTCCTGCTCTCCCTGCTTACTTTCCATGTTTAGTTTGCAAATGAGATCTATGGTCTTACAGTATTGCTGTGATTCACTGCCAATATTTGCTGAAGTGAACCAAAGGGGGACGGGTTAGGTTGGAGTACAGTAAAGAAGGCCAAATGACAGAAATAGTCACTTAAACCGATGAATTGAAAATCCAGTTCTTTTCTTCATGATGGTGAGGGGTCTTCCAAGATGGCTGAGACACCCCCTCCCCTTTTCCTACACTTCTTTGTTTCCTGAGCTGTTGGAAGCAGCCCAAACACCTAGAGTAGCTCTGGCATTGTTAGTACATCCTGGTCTGGACCCATTCCCTCAGGAGGGAGTGGGGAGCCTAGACTCTGGGATGCAAGCTGAGGGGAGCATACCAGATGGCCGGATGAATGTCACACTGGTACTTGGTCCTGTGGCAGAGCTCTGGGTGATGAATGGTGCACTCAAATGAAGAGCATTACATTAAAAATTTGGAAAGGTATATTCACGTAGCGATGGCAAAGCCAGTGACCGTGTGGATGCATCCAATCACTTTTTAAGTGCTATGGGGTCAGCAAAGCATAAAACTTCTTTTGCCCAAAACTGTTTTCCCCCTAATTTTCAAACCCATGTGCATTTTAATGGAAATTTAATCGTATGTTTCAGATTTATTTACACTTAACTCATCAAAATGTTGTTTTGCAAGAGGGATTCAAGGTCCAAGAAGCCTTCTTGAGTTTTTTTATAAGCTTTTTAAGGACTTTTCTTTTTTCTTATAAACAGGAAACCATGTATCACTGAGAGCAAACAAACTTGAACCCTAAGAGGTTCAAGTTTGATCTGAATCTCAGAAGTCTGAACACCAGGACTCCTCTGTGGTGAAATGGATTTCTCCATGTTTTTTCCTTAGAAATTTATAGGGAAACAGCTGAGGGTTTCAGCAGAATACTATCTATTTTTCTAAAATCAGTGAATATCCTGAAATGTACTATACAAATTAGAAATGTTACTTTTTTAGATTACTTGCTTTTGACACATTTTTTTCAGTGTTTTTCTCTGTAAAAGTTGGGTTAAGTGCAAAACCACATCAGAAGCAGAGATTTTTATTTCATGTCAAGTTTCTTAGTAATATTAAAATTATACCAAATAAATAAATAAGAAAGGTTATGTGAAAAAAGGTGACGTTTACAAGAAAAACTGGTCTAACTTGTCCCAGTTATTTTGTCTGTACTAGCCGTGTCTGTAGTGTTGAAGTGGAGAGATGATTGGTTCATTTGTAGATGTCTGTAATGGTCCCCCTGCAACCCACAGGAATTGTGAAGCACTTCTCCCAAAACACCTAATCTAAAGGAAATCATTGTTTTAATAGTCTGAATCAGTATTTATATGCTTCATATACTTACACCTTTAAGATTATATGCTTTACTTATATATTCTATTTACTTTATACTTATTTACTTATGTAAGTATATGTACTTACATACTTTTATGCTTGAAATCTTTTACTTATATATTCTTTGTTTACTTTATACTTACGTGCTTTATATATTCCTATAGAGTCTGGATTAGTATTTAAGTTAGAATTCATTTTCACTTTGTGTAGGCTGTGCCTATATGTACTTTGCCACTCTGTTGACATGTATTTGAGGAGTTGAAATAAGCAAAATGAACTGGTCATTCAACCGAGAACTCATCACTCAGTGCTTGGTCTTTGCAGTGGCTGGAGAAGCAGGAATTGATTTAAAGGCAGTCAATTCATGGTTGCTAGAGAGACACCTTTATAGGTTGAGGCCCTGCCAGTAGGGCCAAATGCAGAATGAGAAGCTTCCCCATGTAAAATTTACTGGAATAGGTGATATCGACTGCTCTTCTGTGAGCCTGTCATTATCCATCCTGAAGTTTTTTTGTGTGTTTTGGTAGGAACAATGTGTGTTCTGTTCACTACCACCTGACTAAGCTTTATACAACTTCTATGAATCTACTATTGTAACTTTAAATATGGTTCAAAGTAAGATTTTTTAAAAAAAGTCTTAATATGAAAGCAGTTAATCATTTGAATTTTACCAGTACTCACTACCTACATGTAAGCTGGAAGAGTCTAAAGTGTTTTCAACAGTATCTCACACACTAAAGAACTCTTATTTTATCACTAATATTTAACAACAAATTAAAAATATATCCATATCTGGCAGAAATGTCTTTTGAAGAAACAAGTAGATTTTTAAAACACTATAAAATTTGTCAATGCCATCACAGCCAATGAAATGACTGACTAGAAACTTCCCCAGGTTCACATCCTTTCCGGCTGTTCAGAGGAACTCTATCACATCTGCCTGGGAGAGCAATAAAGAGACTTGGTGGCAAAACACAACACAAGTAATTGCTCATCCTGTGCGAAATGCCTTCCATCCGCTCTGGGAAAACCTCCTTGTGGCAGGAAGAAGCCAGGTTGCATGGAATAAAAGGGTAAGTAACTTGTGCCAAGCAGGTACCCAAGAGCCAGCTGGCTACCAGGGACTCATGGGCAGAAACCCAGATTTAAATGGCAAAAGCCAAAGGAAAAATAAGGATTGCACCAGCTTCAGAAATGAGCTCTTAATGGACTCACAGAGAAGGCTGTGGGGGAATTCAGCACATGAATAAAAGATAAACAAACTTAAAAACAGGCTTTATAGGGCCGGTGTAGTGTACTAGTAGTCATGGGGTCTTTGCTGGTGCCCAAGGATGCGTCATTGTGAGTGGTTATGGCTTTTGGAACAGCGCAGAGCTGAACTGGGTAGTGCAGGTAAGTTGCTGGATTTAGGTAGGAGGTTGAGATCTTTTTATGATCTGTTTGCAAACTGGGTCAAATTGTGTCCTCTGTATGCAGGTCACAGTCATCTTCATTCTGAATTCGACGGAATCAATCTGCATTGTCAGTATTGCTGCTTAATAATTATTTAAGGTCTCTTACGTGGAATAATTCAAAGAACACATATCACATAGTTACAAACTCTACGTTAATGCTGGTATCCTCAAAAAGAGTGAGCTATTCATGCATATGTACGTCAGGGTCACTTTTGAATGTTCATGTTATGTCATTTTTATTTTCTTCTTTAGATTTAAAATAAAAATATTTGGATAGATAACATGAATTTCATGTGGGAAGAGTGCTTCTAGACAGATTTGCAGGGAGTGAGAGTCTTTCTGGCAAATTGTCCCATTTGGAGTTTTGCTCAGATCATCTTTATTTAAATTTAGTTTGGGTATGATTATAGGAAAAGAAGAAAAATCAGAATTATTTATTTTAAATCTGAGAAACAAAAATCCAACAGCTTCTCCTTCCCTCTCCCCATAATCCAAACAAAATTCACATACCCATCATGATTTTATCTTTAAAGGGCCTTTACTCAAAGGAGCCAAAGAACTTGGACTTCTCTACTCCTTTCCCTGGAATACATTTGGCTTTGTTCTTTGCAGCATAGGCAATTGCTGTTAAAGAGACTTTCAGTTTAACATGTAATTAATAGTTTGGCATTTCCCCAGGGCTTTCCTCGGGACCCTTTTTCTGTATCTGTTTTGTATTACAGAGTTCCCTTGCTAAATATTTCCAGATCATATAGATTTAGATAAGACAAGTTCCAGAACTTAGAGTATTTTTTATTTTGACATTTACAGTATTTATTAGTGAAATGAAAATAATACTTTGACAAGTTCCCAAATAATAAATGGCAATATTCTCAAACTCTGAGTAGTTTAGAATAACTTTCAGTGGCTAGTGACCACCTGATAGTCAACTGTTCTCTTTTCAGATATGTTAGCAAGTTTGAAATACCTTGGGATAAGTTCTTTCGGAGTGCTTTCCCATGATGATAATTGTATTTCCCCCCAGTCCCTCTGGGTGGTCGGTGGGCCTGACATATCTTGTTCCTTTATCTGTGAGAATTAAAGAGTTAGGAGGGGATGAACTATAGCTCTGGGGCAAGTCACATTCTTTGTGCCTGGGCTTAGCACAGGGCATGCTGGGAGTCATGCTGTATTCAGAGGAAGCAGCCATTGCCCCCACACCATGTGTGTTAACCAGAGGGTGATGTGGGTCACTTTGAGTACCAGGAGACATGACCTAACTGGAACAAATACTTTCAACTCAATCTGGGAACTAATTATGGTTCACTTGGATGTTTTCCAGAGCAGTCTTCAGTGAGGTGAGTTGGGTGGCCTTTATTCATTGTCCCTCTCTACCTTCTCTACAGATCTTTGCTTTTCTTATGAAACTTACCTCATTTTTGCCTCATAACTTAGTAACTTGAATATATGTCTCTATGCTCTGCTAGTTTCAAGTCTTGGAAGGGACTATATTTTTCTCATTGTATACTATCCACAGCTCTTACCATACTGCTTTGAATGAATATTTTTCAAGTTGTAGTGAGACTGTAAATCTCACAGCACTCTGTACTACTTGTAGTTAGGGTAAGGATAGCTGCCTGGAGCAAACTACCAAATTTCAGTCGTTTCACTCAGGAAAGTTTATTTCTCATTCATGGAATTGTCCAGCAAGAGTGTGTCTGGTTAGAGGTAGCTTCCTTCATGGGGTCATTCTTATTGTCAGGCTCCTTTTATTTTGTGGTTCTGCTTCCTATAGGCCCCCTGCATCCAGCCAGAGGTGGGAAGAGAGAATGGAAAAGGGACGTCTGTGTTAATCACCTTGCCTGGAAGTGATGTGCATCACTTCCACTCATTATTATTACTAATTATTTTTTCTGAGACAGAGTCTTACTCTGTTACCCAGGCTGGAGTGCAGTGGTGCGATCTCAGCTCACTGCAACCTCCATCTGCGGGTTTGAAACAATTCTCCTGCCTCAGCTTCCCGAGTACCAGGGATTACAGGCACCCGTCACCATGCCCGGCTAATTTTTGTATTTTTAGTAGAGATGGGGTTTCACCATGTTGGCCAGGCTGGTCTTGAACTCCTGACCTCACAATTCTCCCACCTAGGCCTCCCAAAGTGCTGGGATTACAGGCGTGAGCCACCACACCTGGCCCACTTCCACTCATAGTGTATTGGTAAGAACTTGTCACATGGCTGCACCCAGGCTCAAGGATGTTGGGAGTAGCCCCTGGTGAGGCTGCTGCTTCCCAGCAGAGGAGGGGAAGCTCCAGATGCAGCAGCCCACATGTTTGGAGGCCCGTTATCTCCACCATCTTTTCCAGAAGGTAAACAGCTTGAAAAATGACAGAACCATACAACATTAATCTGAAGTCACTTTAGAGCCATTATATCCCCATTTCCATTTTACAGCTGAAGAGACCTGGGCTTAAAGGGATAATGAGAATTTCCAGCCTATTTAGCTAGTTAATGGCAGAGTTGGGTCTAGAATCTGGGTCTGTTGACTGCCAGTTATTTCTGTGGCACTATGTCCAATCAAAGTGTTTGTGGTTTTTGCACCACTCAGGTGTAGTTACCCATCAGGTGACTGAGAACAGCAAATGAAGAGGGTATTTGTGGAAAGTTCAGGGGAGTTGTGGCATCAAGTTTCCTTTTAGGATTTTTTAGTTCATTTGTGCTTCTATAGCAAAATACCACAGACTGGATAATTTATAGACAATGGAAATTTATCTTCACATAGTTCTGGAGGCTGGGAAGTCCAAGATCAAGGTGCTGGCAGGTTTGGTGTCTGGTAAGGGCTGCTCTCTGTTTCCAAGGTGCTGCTTTATTGCTGCGTCCTCTGGAGGGAACAAATGCTGAGTCTTCACGTGACAGGAGAGTAGAAGAGAGTGAACTCAGCCTCTCAGGCCCTTTCCTGAGGGCCATAATCCCATTTATGAGGGCTCTGCACTCATAACTGAATCGCCTCTTAGAGGCCCCACCTCTTAATACTATCAGATTGGCGATGAGGTTTCAACATATGAATTTTGGGAGGCATTCAGACCATAGTAGTATGTTTAATTCAGCTCCTACTTACCTCTATGACTTACCAAGGTCCTCTCTCTGTGTGGTAACCCACAATAGTAGTAAGTTGGCTGGGTTTGGAGGTGAGTGAGAAGTGAGAGCATGATTGGGGTCAGAGGTGTGGCCAGAATGACTGATGCTGCCTGTGGAGTCGTCCTGGTATTTACTCTCCAGGTAAGGTGTTGTGTGAGTTGAAAGAACACGTGTCTAAAACTTCCTGGTGATCAGCATGAATATCCTCTTAGAGTTATTTTTTATATTTAGAAGGCTCTTGTTAAAATGTATTTGTAGAAATTAATGAGGTAATATATGAGCATCCAAAAATATGTTTATTGATCTATTTGCCGGCATGTTGATCAGCAAGCAGGGTCTTAAGTGAACAAGAGGGTGGACAGATAAGTTTTAAGAGGGAGTAAGAGACCAAAGAGGTTTGGAGGATGGGATATTTCAGGGAGGGAAGACCAGAGTGTGCCACGTGAGTGGTGGAGGGAGAATATTTGTCAACAGAAGGTTAGGATGAGGGCACTAGGTAACTGAGAGAGAATACAGAAAGAGGGTGCTAGCTGGGAGGGTCGGGAACACCACAGAGACGAGTTTCTTCTTTCCCTTTTTGATCCCTTGGTGGGGCTCACCATCATCATCACATGGCAAAACATCCTGGATCCCAGACCTGGCTCTGCCATTCAGCCCTTGAATAACACTGAGGCAGTGACTTTGCTTTTCTGGGCTTCAGTTTCTCCAACTGTAAAACACAAGTGGTGTGTGAGACCACTAGTTTTCTGTGTTACTTGGGTCCTTGGGAGTCTTGTGGATGTGATTCACAGGTATCACTGCAGGCATGGGGGCGGGTCACAAGTAGGCATTTTCTGCCCTGCTCCCCGCCTCACCCCAAAAATACAAATTAGCTCTGTGACGTCTGAATTTCTACAGAAAATTGTTTGAAGGTCAACGTCTAAAGAAAATTTTAAAAAGCACTCAGCCTATGCCATTTGTCAGGCTTTCTCTGGTTCTGACATTTTGGGAATCTGGTCAGTACCCAAAGCCTTCCGACCTCTAAAGAAACAGGGCTAGGATTTAAAGTCAGCTGTGATTCTACAATTCATACTCTTCTTCAGTCTAGGTGTCTTACCTGGGAATCGCCTCATTTGGCTGTTGGTTCTTTTGCAAGTGTGCTCTGCCTTGTCAGGGTGACTTAGGTGCTCATCTGTGCTATGAAGCCCTCACTAAGAGCAGTGTTCAGCACAAGGCAGTCTGATGCCTGGTGAATGATCCATCACTTACAAGCTCATCAAAGTTGCACCACTTCTGAGGGGCAGGAAGCCCCAGTAAGGTACCTGGGTCAGTTCACAGAACACCACCCTGATTATTTTATGGTAAAGCGTGGTAAGATTCTGGTTTTCAGCAATGAGAAGCTACTCACACACACACCCTTAAGTCTAAAACACAGCCATATATTGAGAGGTATCTGGATTTTTTTTGAAGACTTTCAACCTCCCGCAGCTTTTTGCTTCTAGATTAATGTTTTTAATGGCTTTGTCACTCTTAGTCCTATTAGTAAATTCCATTCAACCTGCAAATTAATTGTTCAGGAGCAAAATCAAGTTGAAGATGGGCTTTTAATCTGCCCTGCCTCAGCCCACTTCCATGTTTGTATAAGTTTGAAAGCTTAGCCTATCTCCCTTATTCTGGCTCTTTGAATAGCATAACCTTGGTGATGAATTCCAGATGCTGCACTACAGAGTGCTTCAGGGGCTTATACATTACAGTTCTCGGCAAATAAATGTATTTTTTTCCTTGTGATTAAAAGGCTAAACAGCAGGTCATGCGTACCTATGCATGCAAAAGGGTATTTATATTTTGGATCAGGTGAAATGCACCTGGGTGCTGTAAATATCATGGATCACTGTGATGTGATTGAATCTAAAAGTCTGCATAGCTCAGAAGACCAACTCTAGACTTGCTCTTTTTCCTTTTCCCTTCTACCTTTTGCTTCTTCCCTCCCCTTCCTGTCCCTCCACACTCCCTCTTTCCTGCTCTTTCCTCTTTTCCTTTTCTCTTTTTAAATACCCTTTGAAAGCAAAAGTTCAGCAGGTCATTCTTTCCCATGATCGGTGATGAACCTAGACCATCAGGGTTGATGTGAGGTTTTCCTTCACATCTCAGAGGGGAACCTGAACTATCAGTGCTTATTAAGAGGTCCTGTCGAATATATTTCAGTAGGGATCACAATCTCAAAATTGCTCTAAAAGTCTGGAGCCCACACCTTGGAGAGCCTGGGCTTCCCTTAACATTGCTTTTCTAATTACTGTGTTTGGGAGGTGGTTGGAATTGGGGGACTTTTCCCAAGGCTTCACATTTCAGAGCAAAGGGAGCTCCACTAGAGAGATACTCCTGGCCTCCTTTCCTACCCCTGCAAGGTGGGAGAGCTTTAGAGAAGGAATGGGGCTGAGAGCCCAGTCAGGTCAGCCCTCTTTCTGGGAGTCCAAGGCAGTAGCATCTTTCTCTACCTTTAGTCTGGCAGGAAGCCTGGCAAGGCATGAACTCTTCCCAGACTGGAGCCTGGGGTTTTGGCATAAGCTCAATTCTGTGGAAGGTTATCATGTTTCTTGGCCAGTCCTGGCAATGACATATGTACATACACATGTGCACAATGTTTTATTAATAATAAGGATGATACTGGGGATCTCCATCTTGCTGAGTCCTTGACACTCTCTAACTTGGTTCAGAGAGTGGATGAAGTAGGGGATCTTCTGTGACCCTAATAGTCATTAAAGTAATCATGCTCATGAAAAATTTGAAAATAGAGAAAGATGCAAAGAAGTCATCCATAATTCTATTGGGATAACCCTTTTAACATTCTCTGTGTTAATCCTTTAAAACTTTCAGTCTCCTTTCTGTTTACCCTTCCCTCTCTCTTCCTCTTGTACAAATATAGGCAGGAAAACACACATTACATATATATTATGGCGATGTGTGAATGCAAGTATATATATATACACACACACACATACATATACCCACATTATCACAAATTAAGGTCATGCAGTATTAATAATTGCTATCATTTATATTCTTACCATGTGCCTTACTGTATAATAAGTAACGTAACCTCACAGTAACTCCATAAAGTGGATACTATTTTAATCTAATTTTATAGATGAAGAAACTGATCACAGAAAGTTTAACTCCTTGCCCAAGCTTACACAGTAAGTGGCAAATAAACCTTTAAGCTCAGTTTGAGTTTTAATCATCACATGGTGTAGCATGTATACTACACTGTGTAGTACGTTTTGTTTTGGAATCTGTTCTTTTTACTCAATACTTCATGAACAGTTTGTTAATGTCATTAAATATTCTTCTAAAATAGGATTTTAATAGTTGCACCAAATTTAAGTACAAGGATATGCATTGTATTTAATCTCTTACCTTAGAGATTTGGTTTGGTGGTACATTTTCTCTACCATAAGTAACACAGCAATGAACATCCTTCAGCTACATTTTTGCTCATAACTCTGTTTATTTCTTTAGGCTAGATGCTTAGACATTAAACTGCTGAGGTGAATAGGGTCTGCCTCTGCCTATTTTTCAGGCCTTTGATGCTCCAGTCAAAGTCCTGATCCACCAGCTCCCCCTTTGCAGCTGCATGGATGCGGGGACAAAGAACTGGGAGACGCCCCTCAGGTCTCCGCATCTTGCCCATAGGGTGTATTGGTTGATCTGGAGTGGCCTTTCTTTCTTGCTAGCTTGCTTTCTTGCTTGCTTTTTCTTTTT
>NW_012102009.1:3776317-3779734 GCF_000951045.1 Mandrillus leucophaeus
CTTAGCCAGATGAAGCGGGGAAGTAGGAGGAAACTCCAAACATCTGGAACAGCATGGGAGAAGGCATTAAGGGAAGGAACAACATCTATAGTCGACAAAGTGAGGGGAGCCACAATTAGTGACTCTGGCTGGAGCAGTGTGAGGCATTCGTGGGGAACTGAGTGCCTTGACATTCTGTACTTACCCCATTGTGGCTTTACCACAACTGACATGACTTCTTACTTACCTACCTCGCTCCCCCACCAGACAGCAAGTCCTTTGAGGGTACTTACATCTCTTCTGGCACTGTACAAACTCTGCATCCAGCACAGTGCTTGCCCCGTAGTGAGTGGGGAGACTCAGTAACTATTGAATGAATCGATGGAGGAGGAAGGTGAGAACAGGTAGCAAAGGAAGTTACCAGTAGTTTTCACAAAATGCTAGTATCTTAGTCTGTTTGCTGCTGCTATAGCAGACTACTACAGACTGGGTAATCTGTAAAGGAAATTAACTGATTTGGCTCTGTGTTATGGAAGCTTGGAAGTCGTACGCTGAGAGGCTACATTTGGTGGGGTCTTCTTGCTGCATCACAACATAGCAGAAGGTATCATGTGGTGAGAGAGAGAGGAGTGGGGAAGGCAAAGGATGGGGCTGGAACTTCATCCTTTTATCAGGAACCCATTCCCATGATAAGTACATTGATCAGCTCATGAGGATGTGCTCTCATGACCTAATTGCCTCTTAAAGGCGCCACCTCTTATCACAATGGCAATTAAATTTCAATATGAATTTTGGAGGAGACACTTGAACCATAGAAGCCAGTCATACACTCGCAACTCTCATGCACTTTCTACATCAGTTTGAAACTAAGCCACCCTTTTTCCTTCTTCAGTTGAATCAATGCCTGCCAGACTCACTCCAGCCCTTGAGAGGGGATCTTTATTTGGTCAAGACTTCCCTTTCCCTGTAATTCTTCCTGTTGTGTGCTGAAATTTTTGGCTTAAAACAATAAACATTATTGCTCACATGGTATTATTGTTCTCATTCTCCTTCATGTTGTTTATCAAACATTTGTTCGTTATATAATTATGTCATCAGGCGTTTTGTGTCTGCTAGAATATGAGCTTCATGAGGGCAGGGATACCTTACTTTGCTCCATTATTAGGGCCTAGCACAGTGTCTGACATGCTCAGTAATACTCAACAACACTTATAGGACAAACGAATGTAACAAACTCCTAGAGAGCTTGCTGTTTATTGCACATATTGTCGTGATTTTTTATACATTGCACTCTTTTTGTTATTTCTATGGACAGATTTTGAGCTTTTTGAGACTATTGTACCTGTACCAGGAACGCAGGGTAATACTAGATTCTCTCAGACTCAATGTTGACGGACGATCAATTTGATTTGTATTACCTGTGGGGTGTCTCTGAGTCTCTCTCCAAGCAATTTTCATATTCTCCAAGACTAGTCTTGGAGAATCTCCTGGTTGAGTGCCCTCTAATATGTAATTAATGATGAATCTTAGCAGTTCACGTTTTCAGAATTCTTTCTAGGTATGACCTCACCACCACACTGTGATGCCTCACTGCCAAGGGACTCCATGTGACCCTGGGTGAGGTCTCTCAGTTCAGCCAGTCTGCAGTTTTGGTGTTCATAAGATTATGAGCCTGGGGAATGTGCCCAAATCCAACCACTCATTCTTACCCTGCCCAGATATTTTGACCCATAGAATGTGTGCACGCTGATTTCAGATGGAGACCAAAATATCCATTGGCCAAGCAAACTTCCAATAACCCAAAACCTCTTAATGCTGAATCTTAATTCGGATAGCCAATTTGCCCAGCACTGAAAGGTTTCATGGGAAGTGGGACCTAAATTGCTAAAACCAGGACAGTTCTGGGAAAACTGAAATGTTGGTCATCTTGATCTCACTAGAGATTCTGATTGGAGAATGCGGTGGGTGCTTCAGTCAAAGAAAGCTGCACAAAGTGAGCAGATCTAGCCTGGTTTAACCCCTGGGTCGAAAATGAGGGTGTGTTGTTTGATAGCCCCTTGAGTCTGCAATTGGCGGCAGAAGTGAGGGGAGTCTTGTATATCGGCAGCACCCTCTCTAAAATGGTACGGTTGACTAACTCTTGCAGTTGTTCTGAATTTTTTGTACCTTAGGAAGCATTAGAATCAGGAACTGAAAATAGAATCTTCATCTCTTAGTTTGTTTTCCCTCAGAAGTGGATCCTGAGTTAAGGATAGAAGGGCAAGTTGCTTATTTGAGAGAGAAAGGCAAACACTGGCAGGGGAAGAGGAGAGAGAGGAAGGACAAGGCAGCCAGTAAAGGTTATTTTATTGAGCTGGTTGCCAGCTGTGAGTGACTGGAGCTTAGTCCTTAATCTTTTCCTCTAGAGGAGAGTTTATCGACCTTGGCACTCTTGCCATTTGGGGCTGAATAATTCTTTATTGTGTGTGGGCCTTCCTGAGCATTGTAGGATATTTAGCAACATCCCTGGTCTCTATCCAGAGGTGTCAGTCACATTCCCTTTCCCCAGTGTGTGACAGCCCAGAACGTCTTCAGACAGTACCAAATTGCCCCTAGTTTATAACCAGTGTTCTAGAACACACAGAGTTTTCCCACCTGGGTGGTGAGGGAGCTGGGATATTTATGTGCTGATGGAGACTTTGAAGAAATCTCTTGGGCAAACGCTGGCAGCTGGAATTTGATAAGTGTGCACTAAAGCGGAGAAGTCCAAAGTCGCTGGGTGGGGCACAGACCGCACCTGCATTTCTCCACCTTCTTTAGATACTTGTTATCTCTGCAGATGGGCTTTCTCTTTTTCTCTGTCAACATGATGAAATATGACTTTCTACCACTCCCGGCCACAAATACACATCCCATCAGCTTTAAAATTCTAATTCCAAGTTCCTAGCATAGATGATCTGATTGGCCCAATTTGGGCTGGGTATTCATTTGGACCCAATCAGCTGTGACCATATAGTATAAACATGGCTTTGAAGGGGCCCACGCCTGTTTCAGTGCAGGGTACATGGGCAGCATAAGGAGATTGGCTGTCATTGCGGACAGCAGGGATGGGCAATTATTTCAGCCAGCCTTCATCAGGCATCTCTCGTGTGCAAGGCTATGTAAAGGGCATATGGACAAATGACTTGTCAGAGTGCAGAGAGAACGTGAGGAGAATACAGAACTTAAAGACAGAACTGAGACCTTTGGGGTTGATGGTTTAGGAAACATTCCCCTCTCCCCAATGCCTGCGTGAGTGATTGTGCCTAGGACAGTAGGAAGGTAAGTTGAGATAATTGTCTTTCCGTGTGCATACTCTTTATGGTGAAACAACAGAGTGGACATTTCGGTGGGCTAGGGCAGTTTTCTAGCCAGACTTTGAGATATACTTAGACCTTGCCACCAAATTCTCTTGGCCTT
>NW_012102009.1:3779784-3812789 GCF_000951045.1 Mandrillus leucophaeus
CAGGGTAATACTAGATTCTCTCAGACTCAATGTTGACGGACGATCAATTTGATTTGTATTACCTGTGGGGTGTCTCTGAGTCTCTCTCCAAGCAATTTTCATATTCTCCAAGACTAATCTTGGAGAATCTCCTGGTTGAGTGCCCTCTAATATGTAATTAATGATGAATCTTAGCAGTTCACGTTTTCAGAATTCTTTCTAGGTATGACCTCACCACCACACTGTGATGCCTCACTGCCAAGGGACTCCATGTGACCCTGGGTGAGGTCTCTCAGTTCAGCCAGTCTGCAGTTTTGGTGTTCATAAGATTATGAGCCTGGGGAATGTGCCCAAATCCAACCACTCATTCTTACCCTGCCCAGATATTTTGACCCATAGAATGTGTGCACGCTGATTTCAGATGGAGACCAAAATATCCATTGGCCAAGCAAACTTCCAATAACCCAAAACCTCTTAATGCTGAATCTTAATTCGGATAGCCAATTTGCCCAGCACTGAAAGGTTTCATGGGAAGTGGGACCTAAATTGCTAAAACCAGGACAGTTCTGGGAAAACTGAAATGTTGGTCATCTTGATCTCACTAGAGATTCTGATTGGAGAATGCGGTGGGTGCTTCAGTCAAAGAAAGCTGCACAAAGTGAGCAGATCTAGCCTGGTTTAACCCCTGGGTCGAAAATGAGGGTGTGTTGTTTGATAGCCCCTTGAGTCTGCAATTGGCGGCAGAAGTGAGGGGAGTCTTGTATATCGGCAGCACCCTCTCTAAAATGGTACGGTTGACTAACTCTTGCAGTTGTTCTGAATTTTTTGTACCTTAGGAAGCATTAGAATCAGGAACTGAAAATAGAATCTTCATCTCTTAGTTTGTTTTCCCTCAGAAGTGGATCCTGAGTTAAGGATAGAAGGGCAAGTTGCTTATTTGAGAGAGAAAGGCAAACACTGGCAGGGGAAGAGGAGAGAGAGGAAGGACAAGGCAGCCAGTAAAGGTTATTTTATTGAGCTGGTTGCCAGCTGTGAGTGACTGGAGCTTAGTCCTTAATCTTTTCCTCTAGAGGAGAGTTTATCGACCTTGGCACTCTTGCCATTTGGGGCTGAATAATTCTTTATTGTGTGTGGGCCTTCCTGAGCATTGTAGGATATTTAGCAACATCCCTGGTCTCTATCCAGAGGTGTCAGTCACATTCCCTTTCCCCAGTGTGTGACAGCCCAGAACGTCTTCAGACAGTACCAAATTGCCCCTAGTTTATAACCAGTGTTCTAGAACACACAGAGTTTTCCCACCTGGGTGGTGAGGGAGCTGGGATATTTATGTGCTGATGGAGACTTTGAAGAAATCTCTTGGGCAAACGCTGGCAGCTGGAATTTGATAAGTGTGCACTAAAGCGGAGAAGTCCAAAGTCGCTGGGTGGGGCACAGACCGCACCTGCATTTCTCCACCTTCTTTAGATACTTGTTATCTCTGCAGATGGGCTTTCTCTTTTTCTCTGTCAACATGATGAAATATGACTTTCTACCACTCCCGGCCACAAATACACATCCCATCAGCTTTAAAATTCTAATTCCAAGTTCCTAGCATAGATGATCTGATTGGCCCAATTTGGGCTGGGTATTCATTTGGACCCAATCAGCTGTGACCATATAGTATAAACATGGCTTTGAAGGGGCCCACGCCTGTTTCAGTGCAGGGTACATGGGCAGCATAAGGAGATTGGCTGTCATTGCGGACAGCAGGGATGGGCAATTATTTCAGCCAGCCTTCATCAGGCATCTCTCGTGTGCAAGGCTATGTAAAGGGCATATGGACAAATGACTTGTCAGAGTGCAGAGAGAACGTGAGGAGAATACAGAACTTAAAGACAGAACTGAGACCTTTGGGGTTGATGGTTTAGGAAACATTCCCCTCTCCCCAATGCCTGCGTGAGTGATTGTGCCTAGGACAGTAGGAAGGTAAGTTGAGATAATTGTCTTTCCGTGTGCATACTCTTTATGGTGAAACAACAGAGTGGACATTTCGGTGGGCTAGGGCAGTTTTCTAGCCAGACTTTGAGATATACTTAGACCTTGCCACCAAATTCTCTTGGCCTTATCTTGTCTTAGAGGAAGGCTGTAAAATCTGCTGTTGGATTGACTGCTCTGGTAAAGGAGTGGGGAGGTTCATGATGTGATGGGGAGGGGAGAAATGTTACTGTCTGACAGCTTTCTGCTGGGAAGAAAAGGCAGGACTTTGTATTGCCAGCCTCTCCCCTTGCAGTCTCATTTTTTTTTTTTTTCCAAATCAATAGACACAAAACAAAAATAGGGCATAGGATGACTCTTTATCAGACCTTGGCATGAGGGGCTCTTTGCCCTTGGTGAGCCTGCCTGCCTGGGAAGTGCGGAGTGTGGGCTGTCATATACCTTGTGGGCTCTTAAGATGCTTCTGCATGGAGATAGCAGCATCCTGTTGGCAGAACAAGGACACTGCTTTTAGCTTAGAATGTGTGTTTATTATGGGCAGCTACAGGGTCCAATAGAGGTAATAGGGGTTTAGCCAAAGCCCTTCCAAGTGGACATTGCCTTACACAAGTCAAGGAGGTACCAGCCATTTAGGGTGCAGTGTGACTGCTGCCCCTGGAGTTGTGCAGCAGAGTCCCTGCCAAGTCACTTCTGCAAAGAAGAATCCTTTGCCAAGATGTGATGGCACTTGTGCCCTGCAGTAGCTCTTAGCTGCTTCTGTCACTTCCCAGGCCTGGCTGTGGCAGGGGAAGGTGAACCATAGTTGGATTTAGCCAGGGTCCTTCTGACTTCCAGGAGGAAGTCAGATTTGCTCATAATGGATGTTTTTCCAAAACTTGGGGCTTCATCAGGCTGAGGAGAGAGCGAGAAGCATGGCATAGCAACATAAAGAGATTAATAATCCCTCTCCTAAGTAGAGTGATGTGATGGCCGTGGAAATGTTCCTCTCTCGAAGACCGCCACCTACAGGGCTGGGGAACGGGGTCGGGTTGGGGGTGGTAACTGACCAAAGGCCCTAGCTGCCAGGCTCTCCTGGTACATCCATTGTCACTTTCATGTTGAGGTCATGATTCTCATAGACTGCTCCCAACAAATGACTGAGCAGGACAGGGATCCTGAGGCAAGCCCATTCCTGGCAGTGATGTGTATCCTTTGATGGCCAAACTTGGCTCCAGAGCTCCCTGACTGCTTTGCAGAAACTTCATCCACCCACCCTTCTCTCTCTTTACTGGGAGTCAGTCTTGCCTTGTGACCTGGCAGCTCTCTCAGCTCTACCTAGCTCCCTCCCCCTTTCTTCTCGTAAAGGTGTTTCTTCTGATAAGGTCTACCCTGTGAAATCTCATCTTGGTGCCTGCTTTTCAATGGGCCTAGATCAATGAAAAACACAGATGACCATATAATTTATACCTCAAATTGAGGCATGTTTGGAATGAAATAATGATAATGATGCTAAAAATAATAGTAGTAAGCCAGGGCTGGCATAAGGAAACCTAAGGAAAAATTTTTGAAGAAATTTGGCTTACTTTGAGATTCTTAAAGACATAAGAAAAGTTGATAACTGGGACTTTGCTTGATGAATTTAAAAAAAGAGAGCTCAACCCATTTAATTCCAGGAAATGATCAATTTGCTTTCAGTGTTTGTAGAGCAACTCTTGTGTGCCAAGTAAGAGGCTGGAATAGAAAGATGAATAAGCCACAGTCTCTTCCCTCAAGTGGCTTGTGGTCTAGAGGAGGAGACTCACATAATTTGATAATTTTACCAAAATACGACTCTTATAAGATAAAGAGCTGACAATAGGATTAATTTAGCTATATAAAGACAGGACCCAGCTCCACCCAGTAGTTTCTAGTTCCTTTCTAGAAAGCAGTGCTGGTGTAGGGGAAGGGTCCTGGGTGGGCTTTGGAGGCCTTGTTTGTGCTAGTAGAGGAACAAGAGTGGTAGGGGTAGGGATACAAGCAAGGTGAGGATGGCTTCTGGTCAGGCTCTAGGATGCAGTGCAATGTGCCCCTAGCACTTTTCCCCCTTTTAATTGCAAGAAAGCAGTTCCCCTGCATTCTCCCTAACCCCCAATACATGGCAGAAAAACAGCTCTGTGATATACACAATGATTAGACTCAAGACATGTTTTCTAACAAAGCCCTGCCCTACATACATGTGTGCAAAATCAGCGGAGTGATTGTGCGCCCTCCTGGGCAGCTTGCATTTAGCAAATCCTGGCTGAATGAAACCTCCTCAGACAAGCAGACAGGTAATTGGCCTCCTCTGGGCTCTGAGTGAATCACCTCTCTGAAGCAGCTGGTGCTACCAGGTTTTCTGGCAAAGTTGCTCTTTCTACAAGTGGGGCTGGGAAAGAGCAAAGTGCAACGACACACACACACACACACACACACTTGTACAAAAAAACACTTGAATAAACAGATGCCTGGTTTACTTCTCTAGCCTTTTCCTTGGCCTCATGATGCCTGACAAAAATTGAGTTGAAAGTGATGGCTGGGCTAAGATGAGGCCAGCAATATGTCACCCTATCAAGCCTAGCCCTCAGGGGATGGCAAAGGCATTTAGCTCCAAGCTCAGCCATGGTGCTGCCATAAGACAAGAGCCCCATAGCTCCAGCAGCTCCTCCCTCCTCCTTTCCACATGATTCAATTTCATGCCATTTGCAGTTGTGAGACAAAAGAATGTTCCAGTTCCAAATTCCAGGCCCCCATCCTAAGCTCCCTTTGTAAGCCCAGGAAAGGAGGCCCAAGAGCCTCATGCATTCCTCTGGTTATAGGCAGCCCAAGCTGATGTTCAACGGCTAGAACCACACCCTTGGCCTTCAACTTTTAACCCTAATGGGTAGGGAATCTCTTGAACTTGAAAAAAGTCCATGCTTTAAGAAAGAATGTTAAAAAAAACCAAAACAACAAAAACCATGGCAAAAGCTTCTTGAAGCCTGTGGCTTATTTCTGTGCACTGCAGGGGAGATCATAGCATTGGCATATGTCACTACAGTCAGGTGAAAAGGTGCTGTAGGCCATCTCAGGATAGCATACCTGCCTTACCCGTGGGGCAGCAAGTATCTTGGAAAACCTTGATGCCGGTGCATTCATTTGCTTAGCACCGTTGCTTGCCACCTGTTGTATCATAGATTGCGCTTTCCACCTTCTTAGGCACTGGCTTCCACCCAAGTGGGTCCTGGGTGGATGTGGCCCCCGGCCTCTGGGGCCCAAGCCAGCATTGTCACAGTTTAAGGTAGAGAGTCTTGTCAAAAAGCAGCGACTCTAGAGTGTGTGTATGTCTTGGTAGTGATAGGGACTTAAAAAGTAATTTCTTTTTTTTTCTTTTAATTTGAGCTGCAGTCCAAATGTACTTTCAGATGGGGGTTGTAGCTTGTAATAGGAACTTACATCAAAGTAAAGCAGCCCCTTACTGTCATGACAGCAATTTAAGTCCACTTGAATGGGTTGTCTTGGTGCTGTGGGAATTTAGGCTCCACCTAAGCAGTTCCAGAGTGATGCTGAGAGGTCAGAGCTGTAGATCGGGTGCAGATGTGAATGAGAGGCAAGAAAAGGGAAGCAGGGAGTGTCCGTTGCTCTTTCAAAATGTTTTCTGGCTAATAGAAGAAGATCTCAAAGGCAGAATATAGAGGGAAAAATAGAAGACAGTATTTTTTTTGGCAGGGGGCGATGAAGGGGTGATATGGTTTGGTCGTGTAAATCTCATCTTGAATTGTAGCTCCCATAATTCCCACGTGTTGTGGGAGGCACCCAGTGGAAGATAATTGAATCATGGGGGCAGTTTCCCCCATACTGTTCTTGTGATAGTGAATAAGTCTCATGAGAGCTGATGATTTTATAAGGGTTTCCCTGTTTGCTTGCTCTCATTCTCTCTTGTCTGCTGCCATGTAGATTGTGAGGCCTCCCCAGCCATGTGGAACTGTGAGTCCATTAAACCACTTTTTCCTCTATAAATTACCCAGCCTTGAGTATATCTTTATCAGCAGCGTGAAGACAGACTAATGCAAAGGGTAATGAGAGAAAAATGAGCAATGAAGAGAAGCCTTCATTTCATTTCTCTTTCCTTCCCTTCTTTTTCCTTTCTCTCTTCCTTTTCCTCTGGTCACTTCTCCCCCCGCTCCCCGCTTCACCTTCGCTCATTTTCCTTTCTCCCTTCCACTTAGCCAATTAAACTCTGGCAGTGGAAGAAAGTATACTATGGTAAGAAACAAATTATTTGTGGGAGGAAAGGTAGTTTGCTATTTACTATCCATAGACTTCTATGTCTTCTAAAGAGGACAGATCCTACTAAATAATGTCTTTTATTTACCAAATAGAGTGATAAGTGTAATGATTCATTATAGGAGAATCCAGGAGAGGGCTAAATTGTCAGAGATTAAAAAAATGGGACTGGGAATTGGGAATTTCCAATCCTCCAGCAAAGACAGAATCACAAGACTGGGAAGTCTGTGTGGGATAAAAGTCAAGAGGAAATAAGGTCACTGGGACCAAACTGGGACTTTGGAGGGAAACAAATGATTTTTTTTTTTCTGGATTTTTGTTAAATTTTACTGGGTGATATGTGACTTAATCATCATCTTCATAGGCCCACAAGATTTTCAGCAAAAATTAATTGCTAATACTTGGCAGAATGGGATTTGCTTTTAGCGCCTGCAGTGAAGTGCCAAGTTCTGCTTCAAGGCAGATAGGGAAGCAAAAACAGAGGATGCCCATTGTATTCTGCACTGCAGGGGAGATCATAGCATTGGCTCATATAACTACAGTTGGGTGAAGAGGTACTGTAAGCCATCACAGTTTTGGATGCTAATAACAGGAATACCAAATGGTGACCTTAAACAAAGACGATTTATTATTAAGAAGTAGGCTGGAGTCAGGTGGTTCCAGGACTGGTTGAACACATCTAGCATGCCCTGATGCTGTGTTTCTGGTATTCTCTTTATCTGTCCCTCATGGTTGCACGGTGGCTGCATAGTCTAGTCACCAAGACTGCAACTTGAGGGTAAAATGAGCCTCTCTCATTTCATTAGGGTGGAAAAATCTGTCCCAGATGTCCTTATGCATCTCCCTGCCCAGCAGTGGGTCTCATGATCACCTTAACTGAAAGGGAGGCTTGGAAATTGAGTATCTGGCTTTTCTCATCCTCTATGGTGGGAATGTGCTAAAGATAAAGGTGGTTGGGAATGGCCTCTGAGTAATCACTGTTGTTTGCCATCCAGGTATTTGCAGGTATTATAAGTCCTTTGAGAAGAAGCTGACAGAAAGGCAACTATTCGAGAATATTTCCACTGCGTTTTTCATAAGAATGGAGTTTTGTTTTCTTGCTTTCTAATGTCTGCTTTCTTTTCAGGATCACCTCTAAAGTGTTAGAAGGCTTTTATTTGTATCCTGGTTTTTGCAAAGTGATTGAATTTTAGAAAAAATCCTCAGTCCTTTTCACATTCTTTTTCAGATGGAATATATGTAACCAAACTGTAAGGAGACACAGCACCCATTTCAGGGTACAGATCAGATTGGACGCTGGCAGGGTACAGTGTGCAAAGGAGCCTGTGGCCAGCGTGGTCCAGGTGTTAGCAACTTGATTTTGTGATTGAGTGTTGTTAAAGCAGCACCCTGGTTTCTAAGTGAAAATTTTCTGTATGTGGCTTTGTTGTTTTTATTAAAATAAATTACTTTAATACGACTTTTTTAAGTGGAAAAAATTTACTTTCCCTAAGCCTATCTTGGTAGGGAAAGTGGCAAACTACAGGGTGGCTAGCTGCATGGATCTTCTAGAGAAGGAGAGTTGCTGATAATAAAAAGGCATTTAGTAGGATGCTCTGAAGAATGCCAACCAGACCCTAGAAGATTGAGTGCTGTGGTGAATGGTCACCTTCAGAAACCACTGGTTTGTGTTCTTAATGATATGTCAGTTAACCCTGAACTTCAGTGAGCCACGTAACTCTGCCTGCCTTTCTGCTCCTGCTGGGGGAGTGTAAATCTCGCTGATAATGACCCCTCTACCCACTGGCCTGTTCCCAGTGTCTGTGGGCCTCGTGGAAGCAAACATCCACTCTTGTCTTCTGAGTGTTTCCTTGAGCTTGGGAAGCACATCTCTCCAGTACAAAGACTCAAACATTAACCTTGGATTACACTCTTCAGGATTCTTTGTAGGGCACTTCTGGTTGTTAGAAACTTTGGGCAGTATTTAGAGGGATCTGGAAGAGGGAAGTGGCAAGTGTCACCTTCTCCGGGCAGTACTCCTTCTGGCCTGGGCTCATCTTGCTCTGTGCACAATGGAGAGCAGGGAAGACACTGCTCATGTTTTGTGTCTCCTTCAGCTCCCATCTGGTGGTGCAAAGGGAGAGCGGTCAGCCTGCCTTTGAGCTAAGCACTGTTCTTCAGAGGAGCCATCCAGATGCCCATAGTGGGGCCATGTTTGCTAGGGCTGGCTTCAGGAAAAGCAGGGTTGTGGGCAATTCAGTGTAGGGGAAAGCGCATGGCACCAGGTGTTTAGAAGTTGGTTGTGTCCTCTGCTATCTTGGGCCTTGGCAGGTAGTGTCTTCTAAGGATAGGTGCTGTGCCTGCTGATTTCCTTCGTGCCTCTTTCTAGAGCACATTACATTTTTGTCGACTGAGTTAATCTCATGAAGGGTCCCTCACCTCCTCTGAACCACTCAGTTTTCTGCTTTGAAAATGGAAATGATATCTGTCTCAGAGGAAAAGGACTAAATGAAATAAGTTTGTGTAAAGTCAAGTCATACCATGGTGCCTGGCATACAGCAGATGTTGAAAAGATACCATATCTTATTTCTCTTTTCCTTTGGTGCCTCCTATTCACTGCCTTTCCTCTCCTCAGTGGCCGTTGCTTCCTGGTTCTTTGAGGCACTCAGATCCCCTCTCCTTTTCCCCTTGTTTCATTGGTCTTGCACTTGGGCAAGCATCTGAGATTCATTCACACTGAGGTGTAGGTTTCTGAAAATGATCGAACCTGCATTATGGGAAGTGAGAGGTTAGCCTAGTGTATGTGGTAGAAAGAGGAGGGGGTAGGGATGAAGTGGGGAAAGGAGGGAGTAAAATCTGCTTTGCAGAGATGTTTGGGAGAAGAGAAAGGGGGTGCTGGAAATCTTTCTCAAACACCTTATGTTAGGGCTCCAGGCAGATGCAGCAATCCCTTCTCTCATATGGAGAAGCAAATTTTAAACAATCCAGGGCCACAAGGGCATCCCTATGAAGAACAAGACTCTTTAGTCTGCAAGGGGCATATGATTAGCATTTTATAAAATCCAGTGAGACTGGGGGCTATGCTGGAAGCTCCAGCATGATACTACTGCTAGTGGACATAAGGCAAGTACCATGTCTACAAGGTGGTCTAGGAGCAAGTTATAAATAGGTCTGAGAGGCATACAGTTAAGTCATGGAGGGTAAATTCTTAGGGGAAACCATTAGGTACATGCTAAAGTTATGAGGTTGACATCACAGAGGAAAGTCATTTCCTCTCACCTATTAAACTTGCTGCTCTCTAAGAGACAATATGAGGATGTATGGGATGCAGGTCAGATTTGAGATGTAAAGGGAGAAGGCTCAAATTTTATCCATCAAGCCTTAAATGAATTGCATTTATTTACAGTCTAGAAATAAATAAATGCAGTTCATCTAAGTGAATTTCATTGCTCATACAATCTTCTAAACCTGGAAAGATTTTTTGTTCTATTGAGAAAAAGCCTTTTTAAATACTTATTTTATTAATAAAACACACATCAAGTACCTACCAGGGGCCAGGCTCCATGAGCAATGGTTTCCCCTCTGTCAACAGTGGGCACCCAATGTGCTTTCTGATCTCCAGGCCTCTCATAGTCCCAGCTAATGCATCCAGCCAGTATCTGCAGTGAATACGTGGTGTGGGAAAGGGCAGAGGTAGGTGACCTTTCATATGTGTTAACTATGTCAATAGTTTCCTAATTAGAAAACCGGCAATGGGGAAACTATTGCTTTATCTCCTTTAATCCTGATAACAACCTTCTGAGAATAGATACCTATATTATCTCTGTTATATAGATGGACAAAGTAAAATAAAGCTCAGGCAGGTTTTGTAACCTGCCTGAAGGGACATAGTAGTAGTGGCAGGCAGAGATGCAAACTCCATCTGCATCATGTCCAGTTTTCTCTATACTTATGCCTTAGATTCTAATCCACTAAGCTGTACTTTTAATATAGTGGGAGTTTAGGAATTCAGGACCTCCCTTTTATCTGCATAAAAAGGGAGATCTATTACCCATATCTGCATGACGCCCAACCCATACCCTTTTGTAGTGATACATGGATTGAAAACTGCATTTACTTTTGAGGATGCTCTGGATACCATCTCTTAAGTTATTTCCCTAAAACATTTTCTTTATGCCTACAACTTACATGTTTAGTTTAACATGTCTAATTTTACATGAGTAGTTCAGGTAAAGGAAAATAACTCTGACAAGACCCCGGAACCTTCTATTCCTTCCCCATCATAACCTTGCCCTTGTCCTTGAGGGAACTGATATCTTGAGTTTACGTTACTACTTTTCTCTGTGATATAATTTATTTTAAAAAAATTTTCAATGTTGAAAATGCTTTATTATAAAATATTTATTTCCATTTTCTTGTGCATTAAGTTTCTAAAATAATGACTTGCTTCTGAGTTGAAATGACCATATTTAAGTTTAAGGAAAAAATGAACGATTTACTGAGAAAAAAATCAAGAATGTCTAATTGGAAGATAATGAACACACCCATATGTATATACATATATACATATATAAATTAGATAAATGGTGATATGTATCAACATACATGTGCATGTATTTATTTATAAAATTATGTAAATATCGATTAACATTTATTTAATTATATTGCCCTTTCTATTAGCCTGGGAATCAAATCTGGCCAAAAGTTTAAGCTCTAAGATTGATATAATTTATTTAAAATTGTTTTTTATTCTCTAGATTGTAAAGTTTATTTTTGTTTAATTTTTAGATTCATTTCTTTGTGGTGAGTGAATAAAGCCTAATTGTTGCTACCTATTGATTATTTTTTTTTGAGACTTATTACTCAGAAAAATATTCTTGACTTTTCCATAATTTTTAAACCTGAAGCCCTTGAAGTATGCCTATTTGGGCTTTACTCCCAAAGATTGAGATTTAATTGGTCTGGGGCAAGACTAGAATTTAGGTTTTCTGGATCTCAGGTGAGGGTCTCTATATTTAGGTATTTAATGATAAACATATTTTCTCTTTGTATTATTTAGGGCATGGTCTAAGCAGCTGTAACAGAAGGAGCCTCAAAATACAGTGGCTTATATAAAGCTAAAAGTTCATTTCCTTCTTATATCAGAGTTGTGGGGAAGAGGACCAGGGTGATAGGAAGACTCTGTTACCCTCAACACATTACTTCTCATCATCTCCTAGTAGCTGGCAGGAAGAGGGGAAAGGGTCAGGGATGCCCACATCTAATCTTTTTGAGGACAAGACCCAGAAGTTGTACACATCACTTTTGCTCACATTCAGTTGGTCAGAAACTGGCTTGTACGGAGACTAAGAAGTATGTTTTCATCTGGGCATCCATGTGCCCAGGTATAATTCTACAACAATGAAGAATGGGCAAATAGTTTTCAGGCACAACTGTCAGTGGACCACAACCTGTTTTGCCAGCCTGTTTCCCCATCATGAAAACGAAGCCTCCAGGCTGGGTGCCTCAGAGAAGGGAGGAGCAGGAGCAGCAGGAAACAGAGCTGTTACTGTTATGCTTTTGGGATCATAAGCAGCTCACAGCCCAGAAACCCAAGCTTTCTTGAAAGATAAGAAGGAGCCCTGATTTCCTAAATTCTCATTATATTAAAAGAAAAGCTTAGTGGATTTTCAGATCTTATTTTCTTTCTATTTATGCCATATAGGATGTGATGTAGAAGTTCCTCCCACCTGATGGGGGGAGGGCAGAGAATGGTGGAACAAGGAGAAAAGATAAATGCCAGATAGGTTGAAGGGGGAAGCCAAAAACAGAGGTGCTATTGAGTCTCCGAACTCAACCTGGAATTCCAGGAGGATGCTGCCCCATGACACAGGGTGGCTGAGGTGAGAATGGTAACCTGATGGAATACATCAGCAGAAAAAGGGCCTGGGAGACTACCCGGGCCTCCTCCACCTCCCATATGGATGGAAAGGATCCATAAGGGTCACTTGCTCATTGAAAAGTCATTTATCGCCAGGCATGGTGGCTCATGCCTGTAATCCCAGCGCTTTGGGAGGCTGAGTGGGGTGGATCACCTGAGGCCACAAGTTTGAGACCAGCCTGGCCAGCATGGTTAAACCTCGTCTCTACTAAAAATACAAAAATTAGCCAGGTGTGTTGGTGTATGCTTGTAATCCCAGCTACTGGACAGGCTGAGGCAGGAGAATTGCTTGAACCTGGGAGGTGGAGTTTGCAGTGAGCCGAGATCATGCCATTGCAGTCCAGCTTGGGCGACAGAGTGAGACTCTGTCTCAAATAAATAAATAAATAAATAAATAAAAGAGTCATTTATTGAAATCTTATTTTGTATAAGACCTTGTTCTAGGCACTTGGGATATACTAGTGAACAAAACAAAGATCCTTGCTCTGGAGGAATGAGGCAGGTGAGGGAGTAGGGGAAGATAACACAGACAGATGTAATAAATATATAGTTCACGGAGTATGTTAGGTAATATGTGCTATAGAAAAATAGAAACGGAGAATAGGATAAGGGCTCCATGCGTTTCAGGGAGCAGACTGCAGTATTAAAAGGCAGAAGAGGCCTCATGCAGAGTTTGAGGGGTGAACAAAGGCATGAAGGAGACAGGCATTTGGCCACGTGCACATATAGGGGAAGGTGATGGGGGCTGAGGTGCCAGCTTCTGGTGTCCTCTCCTGTGTCTGCCAAAGCCCACTGTGGGGCCCCATACACACATGCTTCTCTTCCCTCCGGTTGCTAACCCTTTCTTCCATGCCTTTCCCCCTTTCTGATTCTACCTTCTATTGTTTTCCTTCCTCCTTTCCCCTTCCAGCCCTAGGTGGGACACAGGCCTTTGTGATGAGTGGAGTAAGCAGGTGACTGGAAGGACGGCTTGAGGCCAGGGAGGACGTGGGTATCTGCTCTGTGCAACCTTGTAGGCTATTTTAGGCCTTTGGCTGTTACTCTGAGTCAAATGGGAGTCATTGAAGGGTTTTGAGTAAAGGAGCGATATGACTAAGTTTTATTTTAAAAGGATTACTGTGCTGTGTTGAGACCAGGCTGTAGGAGATAAAGGCGGGGGCAGGGTAGGGGGTTGAGTAGCCACTGCAAAATCAAGCAATAGGCCATGTGGTTTGGTCTAGTCTGAAAGGTAGGGGGTAAGAAGTGTTTGGGTTCTGTGCCTTTAGTGGGGACTAAGAAAACATCTGAGGGTGGGGAAAGATCTGCCCTGTGGGGTTGCCGTGGTGAGGGGGCAACGTGAGCATGCCCAGGAACTTTGAAGTGGAGAGTCCATAGGTCAGAGGAAGCATGTGGCTGACACTCCGAGGACCTATAGCACAGCAAGAGCCAAAGTGGGAGTCCCTGGGCCCCCTTTTGGCCACGGAAACAGACTGCATGCATCACCAGCTATGGACACTTTAGAGTTTGCAGTAGACAGAGGCCAATTCCCAGGTACTAGGAGTCATCACAGTGATCAACAGAGAAGGGTGGTATGGGACACCCCTCCTCTCAGTGCCTCAAGGATGCACAAGTGTCACCTCATGCCCACTCTCCATGTTTTCCCTTTGGAGGAAAGAATCCCAACTGAAAGTTAGTTTAAACTTTGAGAGAATATTTACCCCCAAATGAAACTGCTTTAAATAGGAAGAGACCTAGTAAACTTAACTTGCAAGTTTATTATTTTTCTGCCATGCTGGGGAATGGGCTTTTGAACAGGCTCCATTCAGATATAGGAAAATTAAAAGAAGCAATGTTTGTTGTATGTATGTATGTATGTATGTATGTATGTATGTATTTATTTATTTATTTGAGATGGAATCTTGCTCTGTCACCCAGGCTGGAGTGCAGTGGCACAATTTTGGCTCAGTGCAGCCTCCACCTCTTGGGTTCAAGAGATTCTCCTGCCTCAGCCTCCTGAGTAGCTTGGATTACAGGCACACATCACCACGCCTGGCTAATTTTTGTAGTTTTCGTAGAGACGGGGTTTCACCATGTTGGCCAGGCTGGTCTTGAACTCTACTCCTGTCCTCAGGTGATGCACCTGCCTTGACCTCCCAAAGTGCTGGGATTACAGGTGTGAGCCACTGTGGCTGGCCAAGAAGCAACTGTTTTGCACATTAGATTGGCAGTATATCAATTTTAAGACCCTTGATTCAGATATTACCAGTTAGAAAAAATAATTGTGATCCTTTTCAATAACAGTGATGAATTCTGGCTAAGTTTGTTCTGATTGGCTTTCCTGACTAAAGGAACAACTTTATGGTGGGCATTCCTGCAGCAAGATCAGTAGGCCAGGCTGGTGGAGGAGAGATTTGGGTGAGGTGGGCCTTTCAGGATCCCACCTGTCCAACCAAGTGAGTCCTGACTGCCCTGGGTATGGATAGAGCTGGCTTTCCTGTATCAGAGGATGCTTTAGTGGCTGTGGAGGAAACACACATGTCCTTAGAAATAACTAATCAGAAGATAACAGCAATACTATTATTTTAAGAAAATAACCAGAGGGAAGGTTGATATAATAAAAAGCACTGAACCATGAGATGTCCCTTTTTCTTTTCTTTCTTTTTTCTTTCTTTTTCTTCTTCTTTTTTTTTTTTTTTTGAGATGGAGTCTGGCACTGTCGCCTGGGCTGGAGTACAGTGTCGTGGTCTCGGCTCACTGCAACCTCCGAGTTCCAGGTTCAAGCGATTCTCGTGCCTCAGCTTCCCAAGTAGCTGGGATTACAGGCGTCCACCACCACGCCTGGCTATTTTTTTTTTTTTTTTTTTTGTATTTTTAGTAGAGATGGGGTTTCACTATGTTGGCTAGGCTGGTCTCGAACTCCTGACCTTGTGATCCGCCCGCCTCGGCCTCCCAAAGTGCTGGGATTATAGGTGTGAGCCACCACACCTGGCCGCGTTTTCTAAAGAAAAGAATATGTCCATCCCCTGCTCCCTTTCAGGTAGCCACAGCACTTGGGATGGAGTTGATCTTCCCAGGAGCCATCTTACCCCATTTGATTCCTGAATGGAAATCAGTGAGGTGCCTGAATATGCTGCTCTCAACTTTGCAAACCCGCTCTGAGGGTACACAGCCCTTCCTCAGGCCGCTCCGGGGGTCTAGCAAGGATAAAAGACATTTTCTTGGCTCATGGCCCACTTATTACTTCACACTCTGGTCATGCTGTGATGTCAGACTTTACCCTGAAGCCTTGCAAAGGGATGAAGCCAACCCCAGGAAGCCTGGGAGTCTAGAGGAGATGCGGTCAGTTCTAGGAGCTTTGGGGGAGAGGTTGGGCTTGAAGGCAGGGGCTCCGTTTCTGACTCCCAGTGGAAAAGAATCAATCTAGCACCTTCTGCTCACATCCTGGAAGAGGCAGGGAAGATGGATGGTGGTGTACTGGACAACATCTGCTGCTGCAGTGGTAGCCCCTCCACCCTTCAGTGTAACCTGAGAAGTGTGGTGCTGGCCTCCTGCTCCAGCCCTGCTTCAGCCCTGCTTGAGCAGTGAGGAGGAGGCAGGGTGGGGGCCGCAGCTCTGCCAGCAGAGTGGGGCTGGACCTGTTCCTTGGCGTGTGCCTGGATGTGATTTGCTTCCCTCAGTACCAGACCGCAGGCTTCGTGTGAATTGACAGAAAATAAGAAACCACCAGCAGAAAGCATCTTGTCTGGCTCTTTTCCAGACATCGTCCTTGTGAGCCCAGTGGGGCTCTAACATCCTGCTGTTTTGTGGATTTGAAGAAGAAAAGTCAGGGCATACCCTGCCTTGTTCCAGAAAGAATTTAGGGGCTATTTGGAACGATGCACACAGCCCAATGAGATGGCACATGAGTCTCCATAAATATTTGGTGAAGGTGGTCATAGGGAGACACATGGGATACAGTCGAATACTGATAGGAGTCAGAGTGAAGAGAGCCATAAAGCCCTTGACTTCTTTCATAGGTGCTATTAAAGTGGGGAGAATGAAAGTACCTACTTCAGAGGGTTGTTGTGAGGATGAAGTGAGTTTAAATGGCAAGTACCCGGTCAGGCGCTGTGGCTCATGCCTGTAATCTCAGCACTTTGGGAGGCCGAGGCAGGCAGATCCCCTGAGCTCAGGAGTTTGAGACCAGCCTGGGCAACATGACAAAACCCTGTCTCTACAAAAATACAAAATTTAGCCAGGCACAGTGGTATGTGCTTGTGATCTCACCTACTCAGGAGGCTGAGGCAGGTGAATTGCTTGAACCTGGGAGGCGGAGGTTGCAGTGAGCCAATATGCCACTGCACTCCAGCCTGGGTGACAGACAAGACCTTGTCTGGAAAAAAAAAAAAAAAAAAAAGCACTAAACATGATACCTTCTATGTTAGCTATAATTATTACATTGATGATGATGGTTATTTCTATTGTGAGGCACTTCTAGGTGGCAGTCTTTCCCAGTGGTTCTGCTGAATATAGACTTGAACCTGACTGGATTTACTGTCTCTATGATCATGGACAGATTAAGTGACCTCTCTAAGCCTCAAATTTAATTTCTATTATGCAGGGATGAGAGCACCTACTTCACAGCATTGTTTTGAGAGAAACAGGAATGTCATGTTGTGTTAGCTTGGGCTGCCATAACAAAATACCATGGACTGGCTGGCTTAAACAGCAGAAATTTCTCAATTCTGAAGGCTGGGACGTCCAGGACTTAGGTGCTGTCTAGGTAGGTTTTGTTTGTAGACCTCTTTCCTTGGTTTGTGGGTGGCTACCATTGCTCTGTGGGTTCACATGATCTCTTTGTGTGCAGAGACGGGAGAGAGAGAGAGGTAGGGAGAGACATCAGGCTGTCTGGTGTCACTTCTTAGAAGGCACTAATTTCATCATGAGAGTCTGACCCCCATAACCTCATCTAATCCTAATTACCACCCAAAGGCCTCATCTCCAAATATGATCACATAGGGGCTAGGGCTTCAGCATATGATTTTGCGGGGGTGGGAGGGTGGGGATGGACACAAACATTCAGTCCGTAACAGCACTGCAGAGGATCTATGGAGCTGTTCTCTACACCACTGGAAGAATCAGAACCCACCTCTGTTAGTAAGATAATGGCCTTGAATCTCTACACAGCCTGCAATCCCATTGGCTTCCACTTGGCTTTAGTTGACTCGAGAGTGGTGGACCCTGAACCTCTGCCCTCACCCTTATTCCTTTATTTATTTTATTTTACAGTCTTAGAGATTAGGAATTTATCACATATTGCACACAACATATGCATAACATCACATATAATTCTGTTTCTACACAAGCACCTAGGAGCTAATTTAATAAAAGACTAAGGGTGCTAAAAAGCCCAGTGGGTCTCTCCCATCTCCTGCTTCTGCCCGGGGGCCTCTTGGTCTGAATCTGTCTCCAGAGTGTGCTCTCACCTACAGGCATGATATTCAAAACACTTGCCATCCAACCACTCCCATAGACCTGCAATGGCTGGCCTAGGTCCTGGAGACCCCTGCTGTTCGCAGACCCTTTATTGATTGACCGGGACTGGTCTTTCCATATTTAACAGCCATTATAGTGCACAGTTGTGTACCCATGAGGCTTGGCCTTGCTCCTGCACAACCTTGACATTGAAAAGCAGTTCCTTCTGGGACCCAGATTTAGAACCTGGAGATTCCCACTCAGCACCTCACCTTCATCTGCAGCCCACCCCATCTACTCCCTTGTCTGGTTTGTATGTTGTCTGCCTATTGCACTAAACAGTAAGCTCCTTTGAGAACTCCAGGAGTGTTTCATCCACTGCCTGCAGGGCTCAGTGCTGTGCTTTGCACACAGTAAATCTTTGGAACCACTCTGACGACCTGAACATCACTCCCTGACAGACATGTGTATGGACTGAAGGTTTATCTATGGTGTTTTGTTATGCCAGCCTGAGCTGACTAAAACAGGTCTCACCGGTTCGTTCGTTCGTTCGTTCTTTCGTTCTTTCGTTCTTTCGTTCGTTCTTTCGTTCTTTCCTTTCTTTCCTTCCTTTCCTTTCTTTCCTCTTTCTTTCCTTTCTTTCTTCCTTTTTTCTTTCTCTTTCTTTCTTTCTTTCTTTCTTTCTTTCTTTCTTTCTTTCTTTCTTTCTTTCTTTCTGTCTCTTTCTTTCTTTCTTTCTTTCTTTCTTTCTCTCTCTCTCTCTCTCTCTCTTTCTCTCTTTCTCTCTTTCTTTCTTTCCCTCTTTCCCTCTTTCCCTCTTTCCCTCTTTCCCTCTTTCCCTCTTTCTCTCTTTCTCTCTTTCTCTCTTTCTCTTTCTCTCTTTCTTTCCTTTCTTTCTTTCTTCTGTGTTGATAGGTCAGGGAAAGGTCTTCTTACTTTCTCCTCTATCTTCTTGTCCATCTTCCATGTGCTTTTATCATCTGTCTACCTATCAAATATCTGCTCTCAAGAAAGGCCTGAAGTAATCAGCAGCATGAATGGTGGGACCTGATGAAGAAGAAGCCCTCTCAAGGGGAATTGTAGTGGAGCAGGCACTAATATTTTGGCCAAAGGATTTTTCTAACTGTGGTATGTCAAATGTCAGGTCCTTCCAGTCTTATATGGGAAATCCAAAGGATGCTAGCCTTATGGCCCTGCTGGACATACAGTAAGCACTCAGTAGATGTTTGAAAGTTAGCTGAACATGTCATCATCTACTCATCAGTAAACAGTAATTGGGGCATCCTGTAGAGAAGAAAGAACATTTCTTTGGGGACATTGTCAAGTAGAAGCAACCTCTTAGCAGAAGAAAGAACTACCAGGGGTTGTAGCCTGGTGCTTTTCCCTTGACTCTTCTCAGCCGGTTGGGGGTTACTGTGGAGTCTCCACATCTAACCATGGCCTGTGGAATTGGAGAAATCTGGAGGGATTGAGGTTTCCCAAGCCTGCCTGACCTTCTGTTCTCAGCTGTCTTGCATGTTTAAACCATCTCTGTTGTTTTCTCAGGGCTATTCTCTGAAGCTTTTGAAAGAAATGAAACACCTTTTAGCATGTCTAAATGCAGAATTCGGCCATAGAAGAAAATGAACACAACACAATGTAATGAACTCTTAAAATGCTCTCCTGCCTAAAGATTCTTCTCTGAGCCAATGTCTCCCTAATGCTCTATCTTTTTCTGATTGAAAAAAACAAACAGAACTAGGCTCTAAGGAGGACAATGCTTTCAAGTGGTTAGGGTGTCAAGGTACCATCTAAGTGATCTCCTAGAAACCTAAAAGAGGTAAGTGGGTTTCCTAAAAACATTACTTCTCTTGGGCATAGGACTTCAAACTTCTCAGAGCAATTTCAGATCTGTTATCTCTGTTAATGACAACCTCATGTGGAAAGGCAGAGACATTTAGGGCCAGAGGTCCAGGGATGTTGAGTGCTTTTTAGGAGATCCTATAGCTGGTTGGCAACCAAAAATAAGGTCTAGAGAGACACTGCAGGGAGTGTGAGGGCCTGTGAGCCTCTAGGGATAAAACAAATAACAAGTGTTTCCTGTTGTCCCGGGGGGAAATTGCTGGTGGAAGGGACAACATTTACCTACAGTGGAAGAAATGATGACATAAAGTCTGGGTGGAGTTGGGAGTGTCAGATGCCTGATAATTACCGAAGCATTAGTTTTTTGTCATTAACAGCAGCAACAAACATCAAATGCTAACTCTGTGTAAGGCCCAAGGCTGGATGCAACAATAAGACATGAGGTTTGTGTCTTATCTCTGGGGAGATAAGACACAATTACTTGAAAAAACACAAATGTTAAGAAAACATTGGTACTTGGTGGGTGCTGAATGAGTGGTAGGAGAACAATGCCTCAAAGAGTTTGAAAGTGGGAAAGAGAAAGTTCTCCTGAAATGGTGAGAGGGAGGGAGTTTTAGTGATAGATCTCAGAAGGTGCAGAAAGGTACAGCATTTATGGTTCAAATAGTGTAGCAAAACACACAGAGGCAAAATAATACAAGGCTTCTTGGGGGTGGGGGCATGAGTAGATCAGTCTGGAAGGAGTAGAGAGCTGATTTAGGAAATGGAGTGGGGAACCCCAGTAGAAAAGAAAATAGAATGAGGTTAGAATGTCAGGCTAGGAATGACTTGCAGCTTCACACTAGGGATTTCCCATGGAAAACCTAGGAACCTTTCTGAATGACATGTAAAAGCAGAGCACAGGGGCTAGCCCATCTTCTGTGAAGGCTGTCATCACAGTGGGGCTTTCATAAGTTGCACTGCTGGGCACTGTGCTTGTGCCTGGAGACCCCAAGGTGAGTAGGAACAGCTCTTGTCTTCAAGGAGCTTTCGGTTCAATGCCAGGGACTGGACCAGAGCAAAATCTTGGTAAAGAAAAGTTACTGGCCACTGTTGCCAACTTCCATCTTTTCCTTATGTCTTACTTTGTATCAACCTCCTTATGTTATTCCTTTAATTCTTTAAATATTAGGTTCCATTAGGTTCCAGTGAAAACTGTTGGAGATTGAGCCAATGTCTCTTCAAGGTGACTTTGAATGCTTCTGGTCTAACTCCAGCATTATATATTGATTTTACTGGATAATGCTTAGGGGACAGCTTGTTTTATCTCTAAATTATTATTGTTGTTATTACTTTTTGAGACAGAATCTTGCTCTGTTGCCTGGGCTGGAGTGCAGTGGCATGGTCTTGGCTCACTGCAACATTCACCTTCTGGATTCAAGCGATGCTCCTGCCTCAGCCTCCTGAGTAGCTGGGATTACAGACCCCCACCACCATCCCCAGCTAATTTTTGTATCTTTAGTAGAGACGGGGTTTCACCATGTTGGCCAGGCTGGTCTCCAACTCCTGACCTCATAATCTGCCTGCCTTGGCCTCCCAAAGTGCTGGGATTACAGATGTGAGCCACCACGCCTGGCCATCTCTAAATTATTAATAAATTCTCCATTGTGGTACCTGACTGCTGCATAAATACAAGTTCAGCTATAAGCTTGAAAGTCTGCAATTTCTGGAATATATATGATATTTTATTTTTGAAAAAAGGAAAAGAAGTTGTTCATTTCCAGTCTTCATATCTGTCTCCCTTTTTCACATTCCATGTTGGGAATTGACAATGGCAGCTTCTCTTCGTATTGGATATAGGCTTGATCCAAACCTGGAGACTTGAAACTTATTTAAAGCTGTCAGATGTTTTCCTAGCACCTCAACTGCCAGGATCTCAGTCTTGCCTTCACCATCATCACCACAATGAACTTCAGTTTTGAATATCTATTTGCTAGGAAATGTACTGAAAAAGATGTACTGGGTGTCTACAGTTAAATGTAAAAATGGCCTACACTCATTCTAGTAGCATCAGAGGGTAGATATTAATATCCCCATTAGACAGATAAGGACACTGGGGTCCAATTAAGTTATTTGCCCAAGACTACATCACCCTGAAGTGGGGATTTCAATGCAGACCTATCCAGTTCCAAAGCCAAAGCTTGAGTCAGCACATGACATCCACTGTTTGCCCTACTTCCTTTTCTTTCTTCTTCTTCTTTTTTTTTTTTTTTAAGGCAGTCTCACTTTGTTGCCTAGCCTGGAGTGCAATGGTGCCGTCATAGCTCACTGTAGCCTTGGACTGAGGATCTCAAGTGATCCTCTTGCCTCAGCCTCCAGAGTAGCTGGGACTATAGGCATGTGCCACCATGCCTGGCTAGTTTTTTTCTTTTGGTGGAGAAGGGGGGTCTCACTGTGTGGCCCAGGCTGGTCTCAAACTCCTGTGCTCAAGCAATCCTCTCACCTCGGCCTTCCAAAGTGCTATTAGCCAGGCGTGGTGTCATGCACCTGTAGTCCCAGCCACTCCAGAGGCTGAGCCACCATGCTCGGCCCACTGTACTTCTTTATAGCCATATGTATTACTTGTGGTTCCCCCAGTAACTTCGCCTGTAGGTTTCATCTTTGGAGAGGAGGGATGGGAAGGCAGACTACCTAGACGGTGAGAATCAAGCCTGGAAATCCGACACAAGTTTGAATCCTGAATCCACCACTTACTTGCTACTTTCATGTCATTATTTCATCTCTTTGAACCTTCATTTCTTCCTTTTTTTTTTTTTTTTGGTGGAGGGGCTTGTGCGGCAGGGTCTCACTCTGTCATCCAGGCTGAAGTGCAGTGATGTGATCATAGCTCACCGCAGCCTCGATCTCCTGGGCTAAAGCAATCCTCTTAGCTCAGCCTCTGGAGTGGCTGGGACTACAGGTGCATGACACCACGCCTGGCTAAGTCTTTTTACATTTTTTTTAGAGATGAGGTCTCACTATGTTTCTCAGTCTGGTCTTGAACTCCTGTCTTCAAGTGATCCTCCCACTCTGGTCTCTCAAAGCACTGGGATTACAGACATGAGGCACTGTGCCTGGCCAGCTTTCCTTTTTGTATCTGTAAAAGAGAGATAAGAACTATCTCAGAGGATGTTGTGAGGTTTCATAGAGATGTGTGGCCCCTAGGACAGGGCCTGCAATAATAGTATGAGCTCAGTAAATGAGGCTGATACAAGATCTGTGTTCACAGTCTGGGGAATCCCAATTCCTCGGCACACAGCTTCTGTGGTGCCGTTTCTTCTCATCCACTTTGCCCGGTCAAGTTCTTCCAACCACCCCCTTTAGTTGGTTCTGATTCTTCTCTATCACAGAAACTTTTTATTTCCCTTTTTGGCTTTCATCTCAGCCTATTTCCTACATTCTGTCCCATTTACTGGGATGGCTTCTTAATTCTTTTATCTTCTCCTTTGGCTTGAGAGTCACCGGACATAATTGGTGACTGCTACAATAAATTTTTAAAAAAAGCAAAAATAGGACATCTACTACAGGCTGTTGGCAGTAGTTCCTTGCTGTCCAGATGTCTTGGGGCACATGTGTACTGCGCTTTCCCTAGCCAGGGATTCCTGGACCAGCGACATCAGCATCACTTGGAAATTTGTTACGAATACAAACTCTTTGGCTCCACTCCAGTAACCCTGGGTGTGGCCAGTTACTTGTGTTTTTACAAGCCCTCCAGGGGATTCTGATATGCAATTTATGTTTGAGAAGGACTGCTAGAACCCCCTGGAAAGTTCTATGAATTGCAACCTTGGTTGTACTTCTCTAGGCTGCCCAGCTACTCCCTTTTTGGGCTAGCCTTAGCCTGTGGCCAGGTGTTTTTGGCACTAGTTTGTATGTTCTGATTCCTATACTTGTGTTAAGTTGTTGGCTCTGCTAACTGATGTGCTAGACAGCTTTTGATGTGTTAGACACCAAATAGCTTCACAGAACTTAATTATTAAGGGTGGTTCATTTGCCCTGATTGGAATTAAATTTAGGTTAAATTTCACTTCTTTGAAAAAATGATGTAGACGTGTTATGATTTAGCATAAGCTACACAGCTTTCTTTTATCATATAGCCCAAGTGTTCATTTGTCTCTTAAGAGTCACCCTTCTTTAATATATTTGGGGTGCTGTTATTGTTAGGGCTATCATCTAAGGCATATCTTGTATGAAATCTTGCTTGAAGACTATTCTTGGGTTAGTAGGAATGTGGATTACATTGTGAAGAGGTAAATATATGGACTCCATGACTTAGAGGGATGGCATGGACTATATTGAAATAGGTTCAAGGAGAGTTAGCATCATGAGACTGTGAAGCTCTTAAGGTGAGGGGTGTGCCTTATTTTCCTTTGTGTCTCATTATCTAGCACCACGCCTGTCAAATGTCTGCTGAGCACCTACTATGCACTAGGATCTGAGGCTTACAATGATGAGCCAAACAGATGTGGTTCTTGCCCTCATAAAGTTATCATGATTTAGCAGAACATAATACATTCTGTATTACTAAGGGAAACTAAGAGTTTATGGGATTTCTTGGACTCAGGAGTTAATATTAGGGTTGATCACCAAATGAATTGGATGATGAAAGTGGGTTAAAATGACACTTTAAGCACTTTGGGAGGCCGAGACAGGCGGATCACGAGGTCAGGAGATCGAGACCATCCTGCCTAACACGGTGAAACCCTGTCTGTATTAAAAAATACAAAAAACTAGCCGGGCGAGGTGGCGGGCGCCTGTAGTCCCAGCTACTTGGGAGGCTGAGGCAGGAGAACGTCGTAAACCCGGGAGGCGGAGCTTGCAGTGAGCTGAGATCCGGCCACTGCACTCCAGCCTGGTCGACAGAGTGAGACTCCATCTCAAAAAAAAAAAAATTAACATTTTCTTATAACAGGTACGAAACTAACCCTAGTTTGAGTTTCTTAGAGAAGTCATCACTCTTGGCAAAGAGATGAAAATAAGCTGTATTACTCGGCACTTTGGGGTAACAGAAATGATGATGATGACAAGAGTGGCAGTCATGGCTAGTATGTGCTAAGTGCTCATGATGTGCCAGGCAGGGTGCTCAGAGCTTGGCAACCCTTATTCTATTAGTCTCATGAGCAGTGAACAAAGACTGTCATGTTGTTCTCCCAGCTCTGCCACTAACCTGCAGCGTGACTCTGGTAAATCACTTTGCTTCTCTGGATCTCTGTGTTCTTGTCTATAAAGTAAGGGGTTTAGATTAAATGCTGTCTATGACTTTCAAGTCTATGATACCACTGTCTTTGCATACCTTTTTAACAGTCAACAGAGAAATGTTCAGTTAGAGGCTTAAGTTTAGACTTCACTCATTTCTCTCGTTTAATTCTCTAACACCCTGTTTGAGGCATGGAAAATGCATGGAGATGCATCAAGTTTTGCTCATATACTAGGGCACTGTATAGCATCTACAGATGACATTTCTTAAACAGGGCCCCAAATTAGGAAGGTGTGTACATGACTATCTCTAGAACTATCCTGTTTGTTTAACTACTGAATTTACTTTACCAAATAGTTTTTCTTTTTATAAATAATAAAGTATTAGATATTGCATTCAAAGAGTATGTTCATGATATCACATTATTTTGCTTATAAACAGACTATAGAACTTATGCTAAATTTATGAGACGTGCAACAGAATGTTACAGCGTTCTTGAGCCACCACTGTTTTACAAATTTGGCATCTACAGGCCTCAAAAGGCTGAAATGTTTTAAATTTATTTACACCCTGCAGTTTCCTTAGGGAACTGTTTTCCATAAGCTAATGAGGCGCTGGTGCAAGGCCTCTCTGTTATTCCTGGCAGGCACACTGAGACACATCGCCTGCTGCTCTGCTCTTTTCCTCAGTAGTCTACTGCAAATAATAAATATGGGGAAATACATCATCCCTTTGAATGTGGGAGCCAAGCTGCAGGGCTGCCAAGGTTAAAACAAAGCAATTGCAAGCTTGGAGCTCGTTCATGTCCTGTACCACATGTGCCCACACTTTAGGGGCACTCTGAACGTGGCCTTTATCATGTCAATTTGCTTATTCTGAGCACAAAGTTAGTCTTTTGAAATCTCTATGAAACAGGTCTTTCCAAAGAAGTTGCGTTTTGTGGATTAAATTCTCTCCTGAGGTCAGGGAACTTGTCTTCTGGATTATCAAATCGTGAGGATTTATCGAGCACCTCCAAGGTGCCTAGCCCTGTGTTGATGGGAGCCATGAAAAGAGGGAAGCAGAGTGTACGTCTTGCTTTCACGCGTGGTCATGGTCACTCTGGAGGGGGTGTTTCAGATTACAAAGGCTGCTCTGACCAGGGGTGGCAACCTCATGTGTCCACCCAACTTCCTGGCGGAGGCCTGGGTGCACCCTTGGTACACAGCAAGCTTCCAGTGACAGAATGAATGAGTAGGGGTTGCTGCTTTGCTTCTGGTCTCCTCTGAGAGCAGTCTAGTGATGGAAGTTACACTGATGTTAACATCAGCACAGCCTGAGGACTAAACAGAAGTGGGTTAAATAGCCACAGGGTTTTCTCAGCCCCCAAACTCAGCCCCTAAAGCATGCAGATATTCTCACCTCCAGCTATCCTTTGATATCACCCTCTTCCAGCTTAACTCCATATGGGCAATTAAGTCTGACTGATTTAATTGGACACATTTCCTCCTTCTCTTTACTGCTTTGTTTTCTCTGCTTGTCACTCAGAGCTGGTTGAGGTCAACCCACAAGTGTTTCTTGAGTTGGGGGAGGCAGTAAAGGGATTTAAAAAAATCTATTTGGTGGCTCATGAGCAATGGTCTCTTCAATAATTAAGCAGATGTTTCTGCCTTTGCTATAGTTCTTAGGTGGTCTTAGGTCCCAGAATAGAAGGTAGGCCTGATGATTTAGAAAGTCCTTTTCCAGTTCTGGAACTTTACCAGAACCACATTATCCTTCATCTCTGGAGGACCCTGGCATACCGGTCAGGCCTGATCCTCAACAAGGATATGAAGTGGGTGAAACTCGTCTTGTGCTTGCCCACCAAGGTATCCTCTTCTCCCACATAGCTTCCTGATTGCTCCCTACCTCCCGATCTATCTTTAGATTTTGCCCTTAGTTGGATGTCCCTCAGGGTATTATTAGAAAACCAGATTGTTAGCTAATCAGGGCTCAAAGAATTTAGAAAAGATAAGAACCAGCAAAAGGGTGGATAAGGGAGTTAAGCCCAGGTTCCGTTGCAAATTAGTCAATGTGCCTGTGACCTTTGGATCTATTTGGGGCACGCAGGGGCCTATTCTAGACACAAAGTCAAATTAGACATAGCCTGGCATTCGTTTCTGCCCTGCTTCTCTCAGATTGCAGACCTGAATGCTGGAAATCGCTTCTTTCTGCTGCTGTTGGGAACAGTCATTTCTACTTAGGTTTTCCATATAGAGAGGTGTGACTGGAGAGAAAATCAGAAACTAGGGGGTGCTGTGAGATTGTTTCTCCCTGGCCTAGATATTTCACATATACTACCTCTATAATTATATATTTAAGACAACTTTATGAGGTGTATACCTTTTTCGCCATTTACAGATAATGAAACTGAAAATCTGAGAATATAAGTAGCTGACCCAAACCTCACAGCTAATATTGGCAGAGCCAAGACACATACCCAGGCTGGTATTTCTGCCCCTTACTAAACTATGGTGCCTCGTTCAGTCTATCAGCTCTATGAGTGGTCTGGGCAATTGATCGAATTCTTTGTTCACCTTTGCAGGGTAGACTATCTGGTTGTTTTCCTAGGGCCCCTTTTCTGACTGAGCTCCCACAGCTCCAGGCCTCTGCAATATTCTTCCCTCTGCTTGAAATCCCTTCCCTACCTTGGTCATTGGGAGAATGTTAGTGTTGCTCAAATGTACTCTCACAGGACCCTGTGTGTGACTCTAATAAGGCTGGCATCTGTCGTGCTATACTGTCCTTTTTTGTATACGTGTCTGTCTCTTTAGCATATGAAGTCGCGAGTTTCATGGAGGCCTTTTTAGACCATGCCTGATGTGGCAGATGTTCAGTAATGGCTGGATAAATGAATGGTGTAGAAAGACAAAATGTTCATCACTCCTCTCTGTGTCTCAGGACAACATGCAACTAATTCTTGCCTGAGCATGGGAAAAAATTGAGCTCAGTGGATGTTACCGTCTGTTTTAAGGCAAAGGCCAGCAGTGGACTGGAGGCATCTGGGTAGGCTGTTGGTCAAAGTTCTTGTGCAGTTTTGGCACCAAGGAGGAGCAATGACAGACTGTCTTCTGCTCAATTAGCAGTTCCTTTAGGGTGATAAAATCGTCCTTAAAATGGAAATGCCTCCTGGAGGGGTTAAGTCTGCTGATGCTTTGGTGATATTAATTTTACTAATATTAGTTATTGTTATCTTAATCATTATTTCAATGTTATATTCAAATTACTTCCAGAGAGTCTGAGATGATCTCTTTGAGGGAAACAGAATGAGGAGTGGGATGGAGGATTAATTTTTAGGACAGAGAAATCCTGTGGGGAAGACATCATTTCAGGGAGACTTCTTCTCTCCATAATGAGGTTGTGAGTAGCTAGAAGCAACATGAGGTCATGGGGGGCTGTGATGGTGTGAGAGCCCCAGAGAATGGAACAGGGAGGATGGAGAGAGAGAGGGAGGGAAGATCAGAGAACAGTGCTACCTTTCTGATGGCGAAGACAACTTTGCAAGGGAAGATTCCCTCCCACAGTTGATGCCCGGGTCAGAGCAAGGCTTGCCAGAGAAATGACAATATTCTGTGATTGTGAAAAATTGCCTTTGAAGAGGAGGACCTATGCTGGGTGTATATGGCACCTTGCACTTAGGAGGTCTTAATGAACATAAAACTAACCTGTGCCCAAAAGATGCCTCAATTAACTGAAACATAACTCAGCAGAAGCCCCAATTAACTGATATATTTGGGACAATCTGCAATTAGCAGAAAGCAGCAAGAGAAAGCAAGCAGCATCTAGGATTTATAGGGGATGCTATAGGGGCCAAATTCTAGGTTTAGCAAATTGTCTACACTGCCTACAGCTTACTAACGAGAACTGATTTCCAGAATAAGTCTGGAGTCTTGCAAGATTCTCATTTGTCGAAGTTAGATCTTCTGGTCAAGGTGAAGCTGGCAGGTGATGAGATTGTTCACTGAACAAATTCACTGTAACTTGCACACAAACTGAGTGGTTTACCTACTCAAAGAAGCTAATGTAGAAACCTGTACTATGGTTTTATCCAGGTGATTCCCAGGGCCCTGTCATTGTCCCTCAGGGCCTGTGATACCTTCTTCTAAATACCTCCAATGGATTCAAATCCTTTTCTGTTAACAGTGAATGGAAAACATTCCACTGTCTCTGAGTTTCAAGTTTAAGGAAGAAGATAGCTGATCAAGCTGTATAGCACTTTTGATACAGAAGGATGCATGGCTTTGACAAGTCATGGAGATACCCACACCAGGATTAATCACTGCAATTAACTCAGCCCACCACAGAACCCAAGGCTCCCCTGTGGTCCAGGAAGGGCATATTCGGAAAACCCCCCCCCTCAAATTGTGGCCTGCCCTGCCCCAGCAGCACTGTTGGGGTGCCTTTGATGGCAGCCCACACAGCAGCTGATACCAAGACCTTTTCTGCACATCTTTTTTCTTTTTCTTTCTTTTTTTTGAGGTGGAGTCTCGCTCTGTTGCCAGGGTGGAGTGCAGTGGCGCGATCGCAGCTCACTGCAATCTCTGCCTCCCGGGTTCAAGTGATCCTCCTGCCTCAGCCTCGCGAGTAGCTGGGTTTACAGGTGCCCGCCACCACGCCCGGCTAATTTTTTGTAGAGATGGGGTTTCACCGTGTTAGCCAGGATAGTCTTGATCTCCTGGCTTCATGGAAGCACAGTCCAGGGGAGATCTCGGGCTGATACTAAGGAGTATTCATGGACTCCTGTTGAACCAGTGGGGAGAAGGTGTTTTGCTTGCAGAGTAGTGAAAGAGCAGTGAGACATGGGCTTTGGGTTTGCAGAGCTGGATTTGAATTCTGACACTAACTGGCCCTTGAGAATCATGAGATCCCTTGGAGGCTCAGTTTTCCCATATTAGATGGATATAACAACCATAGAGGGTGATTAAGAGACTGCAAGAGAATACATGGAAAATGCCTAGTGCATAATGGAATCTTTCTGTGATTAACTCTCACTTGCCCTTAATAGTTTTGCTTAGACATGCCTTCCTTCAGGAAATCTCCTCCTCCTAAGTCTGTTAGGCACCTCTTCCATAGACACTCTCCTTTCTCACCACCACCCTTAAGACACCTCAAAGCATGTGTTTTCTAACCTCTCCACACTAGGTAAACTCTCTGTTGTTCCCTGATACCTAGCACAGTGCCTGACACATTGTCAGTTCTTTGTACTCATTTGTTGAATGAATGAAGTAAATGAATAAATGGTAGATAGTATGTGTTCCAGTCATTTGAGGATTGAGAGAAGAGCCTTTCTTTTTTAGCAGAACCAATCTAGAGCTAAGATTTTTATGGGTCTAGTTTAGTGCTGCCAAACCGTGGAGCTCCAGGAATGGTTACCTCGCTGAGGCAGCCTGACCCCAGACCCACTAATTCCTTTTGCCCTGGCCACAGCTAGTAGTAAAGGTGGTCACCTATGACAGGTGAGTCAAGAGGGGGAAAGGACACTTCTTTTGCTATTACAAGTATTAAAACACTTGGTGACTGTGGTCAGTAGTCAATAGTGGTGAGTTGATTGAAGAATGCCTAAATGTTTTCTTTAGACTCTGCTTTAGAGGTTAGTGATTAGAACTGTTTATTTCAGGCTTGATTCTACTCATTAGGTTGAGAGAGGGGTGAGGACACTGCTGTCAGACTCATATGGGCTATGAAGGGTCTTGCTTTAGCCCTGGGCATGTGTCAGGAATGTCAGACATGTTGATCTGTGCCTGTCACCTAGCACTATGTGTGGGGAATGGATGTGGAGGCAGAAGACCTGAGTTTATGTGACATCTCACGCCCTTGCTGGTTGATTCCTTAACCTTTCTGACCACCCAGTGTTTCAGAGTCTCAGTTTCCTTGTCTGTAAAGTGGACACAGAGAACTGATTTCAGGCTTGTGAGGATGAAATTAGTGCTATATCAAGGTAAGAAGTCATGAAAGATAATAATCTCTGGCAGTGGCACAAGTCAAACACACTGAGCATTGATGGGAGCACTTTCTGTCATGGCAGGTATGGAGAAACTTAGTACTCCTCTATTGCTCTTTCCTGTGATGAAATCAGCAAGCTAGTCCCAGTTGGCATATATGTAAATAGAAAAATAATATGGCCAAAGTAAACAGAAGTGGGAAATTGCATTTGTATAATTTAAAAATAGTTTATTTTTAAAAAATTCAAGTCATTTGTTTTCATTCAAGCCATTTCCTCTTGATTTGAGTGGATCTTTTGTTGTTGTTAGTTGTACTTTGCTTTGAGCTTTCCCTATTTATTTCAAGACCAGATACCATTCTTTTGTTGACATAACCACTGACCTTATTAAAAGTTTGTCCAGATAAATCACGATTTTTAAGATAAGAGAGACACAAACACAAACATGGAAAACTGGTCACCACATGGAGACTGGGATAAATAAATGCTTTACAATTGGTTAATAAGGGCACATCTTGGCCTACAGTTTTGATTTGTCTTTTCAATCCATTTACAGCCTCACTGGGAAATAGGGAAGGGCTGAGCATTTACTTGAAGATTTGCACAGAGTGTTACATTTTTAAGAAATTTCCAATGCATTTTGATTCAGACAAGCTTTTGTTGGCTGAGAAATTACATGATGCACCCAAAATGCTTTTGCAGAGTGTGGTGTTGAGTGCCATTTTATTCCCATGAACTAGAAGTTCAGTACAAAAGGCCAGGATTGAGAAATGCAGTCTGACATTTTATATACTTACTTATATCTCACTTACATCTGAGCCTCTCCTGCAAGTTAAAAGTTTAAATTTTCCAAGTATATTTGGGGAGGGGAGTGGAGAAACTCTCAAGGCCTGAGAGGTACAGAGGCATCTCATTTGTGGGGCAGTTCAAACTTTGTTTCTTTATTATGTGTGCATGGTGGAAAGCTCTCTAATGTTAAAAGTAAATAATGTCCTTTAAGCTATAGCACTCAGATTAGTTAGTTTAAATATTGTGCATTTGTAACCACAGCCAGATTATTTGATAACACCTGTCTCTGTCTATTATCAGAGAGCACTTGGAATGCATTTCTCCTATTTTATTAAGTTTTGTTTCATGAAAGGGGGTAGATGTTTTAAAATATGATAATGAGTTTATAAAACTTCAGTTTCAGATGTAAAAAATGGTTGTTTGTTGATGAGAACAGAGCATGCCCAAAGCAGAAAGGCTTTTATTACTACCATTCAGGTTTACCTGCTTTTAAGTAGCAACAGATGAGTCTTTTTGGTACTAGATAGGGAGGAGTGAATGTACTGTGTTGATATGTAATCGTTTTAGTTATCTGCCCCTGTCTTAATTTGTCTGCATATTTAGTGTAATTATCTTATTTATCTGCATTGTCTTAGGATGCAGGGGGGAATCTGACTACCCTTTCTGCAATCTTTTCCTCCTATCAGAGTCTCAGAATCTACTCTTCTATTTCCATTTGACTAAATCATAGGCATCTAATAGGGAGCCACCGCCGCCCCTACTAACTAGCAGAGTAAGACTGACCAGTTTCCAACTAATCAATTACTTGAGTTACCATGTCCTACAGATTTCTACTTTGCTGTATCTCTCGACTCTGTTGCCTTGTTCATTTCCAACGCCACTCTGCCAGTCCAGGCTTTGATCCGCACATGGCTGGACTAACTGCTCATCTACCTATTGTGGCTCATTCTCCATAGCACTATGAGATTAATTCTCCTAATGTGGAGCTTGGCTCCTACTACTTTCTGCTTAAAGCACTGCCTGCTAAATAGCTAAGTGCCAGCCTCTCCATCTGGCATTTAAGCTGCTCACACGATGGCTCCAAACATTCATTGAAGAAAACACTCAGAACACATTGATGGTTCTGGGGATATGGTGGCAAACAGGACAGCAAGTTGCCCCTGTCATCATGGATCTTATATTCTAATGAGGGAGACAGATTTTATTTTTTATTTTTATTTATTTATTTGTTTATTTTTCCTTTTTAAAAAATTATTATTATACTTTAAGTTCTAGGGTACATGTGCATAACGTGCAGGTTTGTTACATATGTATACTTGTGCCGTGTTGATGTGCTGCACCCATCAACTCGTCAGCACCCATCAACTCATCATTTACATCAGGTATACTCCCAATGCAGTCCCTCCCTCCTCCCCCCTCCCCATGATAGGCCCAGGTGTGTGATGTCCCCCTTCCCGAGTCCAAGTGGTCTCATTGTTCAGTTCCCACCTATGAGTGAGAACATGCGGTGTTTGGTTTTCTGTTCTTGCAATAGTTTGCTGAGAATGATGGTTTGCAGCTGCATCCATGTCCCTACAAAGGACACAAACTCATCCTTTTTTATGGCTGCATAGTATTCCATGGTGTATATGTGCCACATTTTCTTAATCCAGTCT
>NW_012102009.1:3815532-3858399 GCF_000951045.1 Mandrillus leucophaeus
GGTCTGCTTGCTGCAGAGATGAGTTCAATTCCTGGATATCCTTGTTAACTTTCTGTCTCGTTGATCTGTCTAATGTTGACAGTGGGGTGTTGGAGGGGAGACAGATTTTAAATAGCTTATGATGAAATTAATTATTTGAAAATAATGTAAAGAACTGCAGAGGAGAAGCACCATGTGCTTGGAAACTGTGCTGTGGGAACGTGAAGTCAGGGAAGGCAGGCTGAACTCAAGAAGCTGTTCTGAAGTATGAGCTGAAGCAAATTAGATGGAGTATGACTTGGGGGAGGGAGACTGGGGGAGCAAAGGGGAGGACCCAGGAAACAGCCTGTGGGAAGGAGTAAGGTACACATGTGAGGAAGTCACAGAAGTCTTAGAGTAGGGAGGCAAGGGGCAGGGCCAATCCTAGAGAGGACAGTTGGCTCCATAGGCCTGGGAAAGATTTTGGACTTTTTCTCTGGGTAGTGAGAAACTGAGTAGGATGTGACATGGCCAGATAGGAGTTTTTAAAAGTCACCCTGCAATGGGAGAAAGGTCTAGAGGCAGGCCTGGGTGCACGCAGGAAGACCAGTTAGGAAGCTGTTACAGAAACTCAGATGAGAGACTACTGTTGCTTCATGACGGTGGGAACAGTACAGGGGTGGAGGAGAGTCAAATTTGAGAAATATTTTGGAGGATTTGGTGATTGTTTGGACATGCAAGTAAGGGAGCACCAGAATGACTGTCAGGGTGGGGGTAACATTCTCCCAACTGTGGAATACTGAAGGAAGGCTGGATTTGGGGAGAAATGTCATGTTTAGTCGTTACTTTCTGTAAGACATTCAAATAATGACTTGTAGTAAGCAAATACATCTATTGCTTCTTGGCCTTTTGGCTAAGCTCAAGTGTAGCAAATACATCTAAAGGCAGTATTGTGTAGTGGTTAAAAGCATGGTCTCAGCAGCACATGTGACCAGCATCTGTGCAACCTTGGGAAAGTTACCTAACCTTTCTGTGCCTTACAATTTCTTCATCTGTAAAATGGGGAGATTCAAATGAGTTTAGTATACATAAAAACTTAGATTGGTGCCTGGTACAGAGTGAGTACTATTTAAGTGTTAGTCGTTATTACTATTATTTATATGCAAGTCCAAAGCTAAAAGAAGTCTGGGCTGTTCGTATAAACCTGGGGCTTGTTCTTAAATAGTAAGTGAAGACACATGTGGGGATAAGGCTGTCTTGGGAATGCATATAGAGTGAGGGAGGAAAAGGGCCTAGTTCCAGGTCTCTAGGAATCTGGGAGTGGACTGAGGATGGTAAGCGAGCCAAGGCCCTGCGGACTGAATGGAACAGAGAAAGGGAGAGAGGAGAAATTCAGAAGCAGACAGAAGAGTGTGTTTTGAGGAGTAGAGAGTTATTAGCAGTGTCAAATGCTGCTAGGAATGCCTTAATGCTAAGACTGGAAATTGACTGTGTGATTCAGCAAGCTGTTGAAAACTTTCCTGAGTTGTAGGTGGCAAAGTGGAGGTTGAGGACAACCTGAAGAGTGAGGAAAGAGGGACACATTAAGTGAAAACAAATAATTTGAGAAGTTTGATTTTTCGGAGATGCAGACTTCAGCCAGGAACATAGGGCTACCCCCTGGTCAAGTGTAAGCCAATTTATAAGGACCAGCCCTAAAGAGAGTCTACATCCACTTTGGCTTGTGACAGAGAGCCATAACCCCTCCCTCAGTCATGGCCTTCAATGGGATGGAGGAGTTGGCCTCAGAGGTCTCCTGCATTGCAGGGTTCTGGCAGTGGTGAAAGTGGCTTGTGTTAGCAAGATTGCTGTAGGCATCACTGGCCTTGACTTCGGCAGTGGCCAACAAAAAGATCCCCCCCACATGAAGAAGATGATGAAACATGAAGGATTGGGGAACATGCAGCCAGGCTCTTTGTGGAGAGTGTGCTGGGCCTCTGACTCAGAAGACACCTGGCCTCCAGACTAGGAAGAGTGGACTTTGAGTCTGGGCTCAAATGCTTGTGTTTGGGAAGACCATTCTTCTAATGTGAGTTTAGAGGAAACTCCAGATCAAAGTAACACTTTATAAAGGTGTGTACCATCGCCCTGGGAGAGGGAACCTGGGAGAGCAACCAGGTTCGGGTTGAAAATCCATGTTTTGTGGGAACGTTCTGCTTTTGGGAAAACTTTCTTCTAATGTTTTTGACTGCAAAGGGTGCAAGCTGCACATGCTGTGACCTGCTAATGATTGCTGGGATGTGGAGGTGAACCATCTTGGGTCATCTGATCATGATGCCAGGCCACTAATGGGTTCCAGGCAGGCTGGATTCGTAATTGTGAGGTTGGATCTCATAAGGGAGAGAGTCACTGAGATTGATGATATTCACTTTCTATAGCTTCCTTCCTCAATCCTGCCCCAAACATGACACCTTTTTGTGAGAGAAAGAAGCAAATAAGAAGCAAAACATATAGTCAGTTATCATTATTCATGGTAGTTAAATACTGTAAAGTTACGTGAACACTGATTTAGTGAATACTAAACCGTTGAGCCTAGGGGAAATACAGGGTTACGTTAATGTGAGCTTTTGGTCATAATACTTTCATCAACTAATCAATGCATAGCCTTGTTTTATGTGTGTTTCTGTTTAAAGACACTTATGCAATATTAATATATGTTGTTGATTAGCATTGAACCCATGGCCAGCAGCATACCACTCATGTCAGAACAAAGCTTATTTAACAAGATATTTTCACTGTAAGGCATATCAGAGTCTTCTTGTTCTTAGGAAAGTTATACAACACTACATTGGGGGAGGTGCATTTTAAGCAACAAAGTTACCAAGAAAAAGCAGAAAAAAATGCAAACCATATGGCACCAACTATGCCATGAAAGGACACTGGTTTCCGGCAGGAGAGCTGAGACAAGAAGGCAGAGCACCACCTTGTCTGAGCTCAGCTGGGAAGCTGCACATCAGGCCACTCAGGTTTTTCACCTGCTCTGTGCTTGCACGTACTTGTAAATGACTGCAAAAGTGGGGCAAATCATTATTTTGGGATTACAAATAGATTTTAGTGACTATATGAATTAACAAATATGAATTTCAGAAATAATGAGGATCTGCTGTATATTAGCCTTTCGATGTTCGTGGCTGTCTATAATTTGGCTATAAGTTGATTATTCTAGATGCCACTTAACTCACCTTCTTACACTGAGATTCCATGATTGTCTCAAGAGTCAAAAACCAATCAGTTCAAATGTCTGTGCCTTTTATACCTAAAATGCAGCACAGTGGGGAGCTGTGCAGAAAGATGATGGACATTCTCAGACTTGCTCTTCTCATGGCTGCAGGATGTTTGTGGCAGTGCTGAGCATCCTATCTGGACACAACAAAAGAGGAACTGTTTCTTCTTGTTCTGTTAGTGAAAAATCCTTCCCTAAAACATTCCAAGAGATTTGTTCTCACATCTCATTGGCTAGGAATATGTCACATGTCTATCCATTCACCGGCGAGGGTAACAAGACCCCCATCACTGGCACAAACCAATCCTATTTCACCCCCTGGGGCTAGAGCTGCGCCAACTTCTGAAGCACATGGCTTTGTAGAGAAAGTGATTTTGAACAAAACTGGGGCTCTGATGAGAGGACAAGGGAAATGGATTGGGGATAATCAGACTGTAGTGTCTACCATACTTAGTAAAGGAATTTTGCATTACTATATGAAAAATCTTTTAATCTCAAATTGAATGTGTGCTTTATTTTTTGTTAGAGTTTCCAGCACCCAGCAGACTGTCAGGCCAATTCCTAGATACTTCTTTTTGGAGGAAATCTTCAGAGGGTTGGTTTTTCTTCAGACACATAGGAGAGAACTTGTGATTAGAATCACGGGGGAAAAACTGTGGGTGAGAACTTAAGGGACTTAATCTTGCTATGGTAGAATAAAGTGGGGTGCTGATTCATTGCTACTACTCCCCGTCTGATTGCCTACCTTTTGAGTTGGGCTGATCTTTGTCGATTGCCTGACCAATAGATTGTAGTGAAAAGTAAAGTTCTGGGACTTCTGAGGCTAGCTCATAAGAAGTCTGTCAACTTTGTTCAAGACCTCTTGGAATACTTGTTCTTGGAATCTATCCACTATGTTGTGATGAAGTCCAAGTACCCCATGGAGAAGAACCAAAGCTCCTAGATCCCAGCCTGGTTAAGCTCCCAGTTAATAGCCAGCATCAGCTTGCTAGATATGTGTGTGTGCCATCTTGGAAGTATACCCTCCAGCCCCAGCGAGCCTCCCCAGCTGTTATTTCATGGAACAGAGATGATCCATCTCTGCCAAGTTCTAGCCTAAATGCAGATTCATTAACAACCTAAGTGATTATTTTTATTTTGAACCTCTACATTTTGGGGTATTTTGTTACTCAGCCATAGATAAATCAGAACACTTACTGCAAGAGAAAGCAAGACAGACTCAAAACTGCAATAATTCCAGCTGGATGCTTCAGAAACCAAGAGGCCTTTAGTTAGACTTCTACTGATCACCCTATCCCCAGTGTGGTGCTCCACAGCCCTCATCAAGTGAATGAATGGCCATTTTGCCCTTTATACATTCAGAATATGCAGAGAATAAGAAGAAACTTTCAGGCCATTCTTTTCTAGGAATATGATTTCAAGCTGCAGTTTTTTTCTGTTTTTTTTTTTTTTTAAGAACATTCAGAAAAATCCTAGAATCAAAGGGTTAAAAGGGGGCAGGTGCAGCTTGTCACCCTGCCCCAGGGTTACTTGGCACTTCATTCATAAGCTTTCCAGCAAGGATGCTTTAAGCCTCTTCTTGTATTGTGTTTGCTAATGTCTTGTTGGCGTAAGTGAGAGATATGGCCAAGCTCAGATTCCAGGGTAGAGAAATAGACTCTTCTTCTTGATGGGATTGATGGGAAGAACTGCTAATGATTGGGCTTGTTTTGGCCAATCTATAATATCTATATAGGAATCTGTAATTCCTAAAGTGCCATGATGCTAAGTAACCTCCAAGGAGGTGGAAGGAGCACTGACAGGTGTCAGAAGAGAGTCTAGTGCCGGTGCTGCCAATTTTTTTTTTTTCCCCCTGTGGAGCCTTAGAAAAGTCAACTCATCTCCTCTACCCGACCCCAGATGCAGAAACTGAAGCACATGCAAACTGTTAAGCTCAGTAATCGCTAAAGTCCCTTCCAGTATCCCTTCCAGTACCCTAATTTTATCTTTTTTCCCCAGCAGAGGAGTCAGGTTCAAAGTACACATTGTGGTAACTAAAAACATACTGGAGTGTGTTGTTTTATGGCAGTACACGGCACCTCCCGACCAGCCAAACCCTGAGGCAAGACTCGGAATGAACCAGGCAGTTGCCAGTGCCAAAGGCCAGCACAGCTGCGGCCACTTCCCTCTCCTTTCAAGTTTGACTCGGGTGAGTGGGAGGTGGAAATCATTTTTATTTCTGGTCTGCTTCCTGCTGATTGTGAGTCTTCCGTTCATGCCCTGTGCACATTGAATCTCACCTCTGCGGTCCTACATAGAGCTGGTTTCTCCTTTTACAGGTGTTTTCTTTTGCGGAGGTGGTGGATTGATGTGGCCACATTTTCCAAATACAAATAAGCCAGCATGGAAGGAACCCTTGAAAGTAGAGTGCCTAGAGCCAAGTCTTGGAACTGTGGGGTGCCCCAACCTCTTGGGGCCGCTCCCGCTTTGCTTCTCCTTGCTTTGCCAGTGAGGTGGCAATGGTGATGATTGTCCACTTTAAGAAAGCAGCAGTCAAAAACTTGAGGGGAGAGGACATCAGGAATAGTGTCCTCTGGGGGTGGGGGCAGAATTGTGAATTTTGTCTTTCACCCACAGAAACAGCCAGAATGATGAGAGGTTATGTGGCTTTTCACATCCTCACAGCTCCTATCCCACACTTCTCTTCAGAGATGCATCCCGGGAGCCTGAATACAACCCTCTTAGTGGCCTCTTTCCCTCCAGCCTCCCCATGTTTCCTTACAAACAGAACTACTGGCAGAGAAAGCACTGGCAGGAAAAAGGAGCCCCAGAAGAGCAGCCTCCGTGCGTAAGGTGTGGAGAGGAGCTGATAGACAGAGTGGGGTTAAGAGCCTCAGGGCTCTGTGAATCCCCCTGGCAGCAACTCCCCTAATACCCCCTCCATTCCAATCCAATCCCACAGACTGCCCCAGAGACCCTGCAGGGCCGGTGCCAACAGGAGAGCTCAAAGGCCCAGGGCTTACAGCTCCTGAGCTGGGCTTAATTCTCTGCATCAAAATAATAAAGACCATGATGGTGGTAGTGGCTGTGGTGAGTAGGAGAGGAAGTGAAGGGTAGGAAAGAATCAAACGGAGCTTCCCAGCCTGTCCTGCAACTGCGAGCTTTTGGGTAAGTGTGGAGACTCCTTTTATTCTAATATTGCTGCTTCTAGCAATCGAGAGAAAACCAGAAAGAAAACAGGAGCCAGGAACTGGCTGCCCTTTCTATGCTATGAGCTATTCAGCAGAAGGCCTGCCCAATATTGGTCAGTTTCTTTGGGAGTAAAAAATTAAACAGGGTTAGAAGATTTCCAGGTAAGTGTAGTGACTCTCGCCTAGTGTCTAATGACTGCTGGGACAATATAAAATAGTGAGTGTTGAAAGGGAGACCATGATTGTGAGCTACAGTGATCATTGTTGGTAGCAAATGGGGACAGGTGAGTGTGTGTCAAGAGCACAATCAGGAAAGGGTTTGGGATGTAAGATAAGAAGTTGTTGGAGAGTTGAGCAAATATGAATTACTGAAAAAAGGTAAGGGAGATCTTGGAAGAACAACAGACAACACCATTGAGTCGGCCAAGGATATTTTGCAAGTCCCTCAGCAGCAGAGGGATAGAGTCACAGTTGTCTGCTTTTTGGCAGACAGCTGATACCGTGGAGAGGCAGGGAGAGAAGAGATGACCGAGAGGCTGACTTTGAGAAGGCAGCGAACTTTGTAGAAGAGTTTTGTATTTTGGATAAAAGGGCCATGAAATGGAAATTCTTAGAAGCATTCCCTCCAACTACTGCTTAAGATGTTTCCTGATCTACTCTGTCCAGGGCTGGGCATGATAAAAGATTAGAAGTAACTTGTGTAACCAATAAATCCTCAGCCTTATTAGTCTATGTCCTGCAAATAAGAATGCACTTTCTTTTAATATCCCAATTAATTTGCTGGAGTACCCATTGGCCTAATTGCAGGAAATTAGTTTCTCTGAAATGTTCCCCAGCTAATTCTAAGATAACTTCCTTACTACATAATTAAAAGGGCTCAACCAAGTTACTGCTCTGAGAACAAAGGGATAGGCTGCTTCAAAGGCAAATTCTGGGTTGCATCCAGAAGGCAGTGACTTTTTGTTACTTTCAGAAGAGACGTTCTTTTTTCAGCTTTCAAGAAAGCTAAATTGGTCTCTGTAGATAACTTGTTTCAATGCAGACAATTAAGTACCTACTGTGTAGCCAACTTGCTGCTCTGCTATCCCTAGGCTCCTGTCCTTGCTCATGTTCCAAGGTAGCCCATCACCACATCACAGGTGAGCCAGAGCAAAGAAGAAAGGAAAAGCGGCAAGGCCTGGAAATTGCACACACATTTTTTTTTTCATATCCCAGAACTCATGTACATTTTCAAATGTGGCTGCAAAGGAGGGTGAACATGTAGGTTTTACTCTGAACGGCCATGTATCCAGCTATAAATACTTTAACAGTAGAAGAAATAGAAATCATAAAATGAGTGAAAAGCATAGCTTTTGCTATAGGCATCTAACATATATACATGCCTTTTTTTCATTGAATACTTACAATAACACTGCAAGATTATTACAGTGTCCCTAGGAAATGTAGGCTTAGAGAGACACCTTCCACTGGCTGAGTCTACCAGGAAGCCAGAGGGCAAGGAAGCCTCATGTAGATAGAGAGCACAGGAGGGAAAGGTTGGGGAATGGATGTGAGAGCAAACGGGTCAGTGATGGGCATGCCATTTGGAAGTCACTGTGGACTTGGCACGTGGGAGAATCCCTACATCCTCAATAAAATGAAAATATTTATTTGATGGGTATGTGCCAGAAGAATACATGCCTAATCAAAGCACTAAGGAAAAAAGAAAATTCAGATAGTACCGAGTCTGAGATTTGTAGTACAAGGTCAAAAGGGAAATCCTTTGTTAGTTGTTTTCTGAAAACACTTGTGTGTCCGGAATTGGTTCCTTCCAGTGGGTTCTTGGTCTCACTGACTTCAAGAATGAAGCCGCAGACCTTCGCAGTGAGTCTTACAGCTCTTAAAGGTGGCACATTCGGAGTTGTTTGTTCCTCCCAGTGGGTTCATGGTCTTGCTGACTTCAGGAATGAAGCTGCAGACCCTGGCGGTGAGTATTACAGCTCATAAAGGTAGTGTGGACCCAAAGAGTGAGCAGCAGCAAGATTTATTGTGAAGAGCGAAAGAACAAAGCTTCCACAGCATGGAAGGGGACCGGAGCAGGTTGCCTGTGGCCAGCTTTTATTCCCTTATTTGGCCCCACCAATGTCCTGCTGATGCGTCCATTTTACAGAGTGCTGATTGGTCCATTTTACAGAGGGCTGATTGGTCCGTTTTTACGGAGTGCTGATTGGCGTGTTTACAAACTGTTAGCTAGACACAGAGCACTGACTGGTGTGTTTACAAACCTTTAGCTAGACATAGAGCACTGATTGGCGCATTTTTACAGAGTGCTGATTGGTGCATTTACAAACCTTTAGCTAGACACAGCACTGATTGGTGCGTTTACAAACCTTTAGCTAGATACAGAGTGCTGATTGGTGTATTTACAATCTTTTAGCTAGACAGAAAAGTTCTCCCAGTCCCCATCTGACCCAGAAGCCCAGCCAGCTTCACCTTTCACTTGTCCCTCCCACCCAAGCTGTACATGGGGAAGATATATCTGTGAACATTTGATAGAACTTGGATGTGGGGAATAAATGCAAAATTAATACCAAGTCAGATGTTCCTGTTGTCCTCACACAAACTTGAAAATGATGCCGGCATCTATACAGTATGGAAATAAAGCTGTTATAAATACCATCCAGTATACCCTAAACCTTCCATTTCCCCACTGTTCCCTGGTCTCTCCTGCCTCCTGGCGTCTGTGCATGCTGTTCCACTTGAAACTGCATGCCCTAAATGTCTCTTCCCACTCCTGCCTTCTAAACCCTTTTCTATTTTCCTTTGTTTGGCAAATCCCTTCTCATCCATTATGCCTCAGTTGCATACCACTTGCTCTAAAAGGCTCTTCCCAAGTCTGAATTAGACTTGTCTTCTATGTTCCTAATACATCACTACTACTAGTAATAATAATATTAATAGTTAGCAGTTACTGAGCACTTGACATGTTCCAAGTGCTGTGCTAAGTTCTTTCTATGCATTATCTCATTTGAAAACCCCAGTAAGGTGTGTACTGTTATTACTTTGTTTTAGAGATGAGGAAACTGAAGATCACAGAGGATAAGTTTATTAATTTCTTGAGACTACTGTAACAAATTACCACAAACCTGGTGGCTTAAAACTTGGCTAGACTTGAAGTCCCAGGAGCCAGACTGTGTCTTACTGATGCCTACTATTTTCACACCATAGTGCCTGGTTGGTGATGCATTTTCAGTAACTGTATGTTGAATGAATAAATCAGTGTCAGGTACTGTTAAGAATGCAGAACCGTTGAGGGCGTATTGTTCAATCTGAGTCATTACTCTGGCTATAGAACCTGGCACTTCATTGTCTCGTGGCTCCTCACTACCCCCTTTCTGAAGGTGCTACTCATTCCTGGGCTCTGTGGCTGTTGCTGGCACCCTGAGTGGGCTGGAGTCCAGGCTGACAGCCCAGGTTTTCTGGTCTGCCCTCATGCCTAGCATCCCAGACCTATCTGAGTGCCTCTCCAGTTCTGGAATAGGATGAAGTACCACTCCATAGGGATGCACCCCAGTTTCCTGAGCAGTGGAAGGGGGACTAGATGATACAACTGAGAAATGTGGGGGATCAGGTCCCCATTGGGTAAGAGCTCCATCAGTAGGAAGCAGGGAAATTTAGGTTTACAGATCATCTCAGAAAAGACATTGTGATAATGTGTGCTTCTGTAGATGCTTTTTGACAGAATGTAAAAATTGTGTATAACTTTCAAATGTTTCTGTGACATTTTCTACTTGGTCCAAAATGTTCTTGGATTGTAATTTTAAAAACCCACACATATTTATGTAAATATAAAATACAACATCACATTTAGGTGGCGAAAAACCCTGTGTCTTTCCTCCTGACTTAACTGCTAAAAACCCATATAGTGATGTTAGCATTTACCTTTCTTTTTTTTTTTTTTTTTTTTTTTTTTTTTTTTTTTTCTCGCTCTGTCGCCCAGACTGGAGTGCAGTGGCCGGATCTCAGCTCACTGCAAGCTCCGCCTCCCGGGTTTACGCCATTCTCCTGCCTCAGCCTCCCAAGTAGCTGGGACTACAGGCGCCAGCCACCTCGCCCGGCTAGTTTTTTTTTGTATTTTTTAGTAGAGACGGGGTTTCACCGTGTTAGCCAGGATGGTCTCGATCTCCTGACCTCGTGATCCACCCGTCTCGGCCTCCCAAAGTGCTGGGATTACAGGCTTGAGCCACCGCGCCCGGCAGCATTTACCTTTCTTATCCCGCATTCACTAAATGGTGCTGTTCACATAGTTGCTGTTCATATAGGTGCTTATATAGTTACAGAAATGAGAAATACAGATATAATGGAATGATTAAAAAGGGGCAGGGACTGTGTGATGAGAGACCTGGGCCCTGATTCTGAAGAGGAGGCCATGAACTCCGGCTGGTCTCAGAGGCGGCAGCCAGTGGAGTGCAGTGGGGCAGGAGGACAAGTGACTTGAGGAAGGTAGTGAGGAGGGGAGAGGGCATTCCAGAGGGAGGAGGGACTGGTATGGGAAAAGGACAGAGGCTGGAGCTCCTATGTCATGACACCTCTTCTTTCAATTGTTTCTTGCTTGGACCCTATGATAGTCCTTTTTTAAAAAATTGAGATAAATTTATATAACATAAAGTGAGCCATTTTAAAGTGGACAATTCAGTGGCGTATAGTATTTCTCAGTGCTGTACAACCGTCACTTCTATTTCTTTCCAAAACATTTTTATCACCCCAAATGAAAGCCCTGGACCCATTAAGTAGTGTTATAGACTGAATGCTTGTGTCACTCCGAAATTTGTATGTTGAAGTCCTAATCCCCAGTGTGATGATATTGGAGGTGGAACCTTTGGGAGGTGATTCAGTTTCCATGAGGTTATGAGGGTGGGGGACCCATCATGGGATTAGTGTTCTTTTAAGTAGAGGAAGGGACATGAGATCTCTTTCTGTATGCACACATCAAGGAAAGGCCCTGTGAGGACATAACCAGGAAGAGGACCCTCAACAGGAACCCCACCATGCTGGCACCCTCATCTTGGACTTCCTAGTTTCAGGAACCATTACAAACCCAGTCTATGTATTTGTTACAGCAGCCCGAGCAGACTAAGACAAGCAGTTACCACCCATTCCCACTTTCTCCCCGACCCTGGCAATCACTAGGCTGCTTTCTGTCTCTATGGATTTACCTATTCCAGATATTTTTTGTAAATGGAGTCATATAATATGTGGCCTTTTGCATCTGGCCTCCCATTCTGGTCTTTTTAACATGTCTTCCATTTTTCTCATTGCCCCTTCCAATCTGTTCTCTACAAGCAGTTACACTGCTCTTTCTTTTTCCTTTCCCTTTCTTTGATGGAATCTTGCTCTGTTGCCAGGCTGGAGGGCAGTGGCGTGATCTCGGCTCACTGCAACCTCCGCCTCCCAGGTTCAAGTGATTCTCCTGCCTCAGCCTCCCAAGTACTTGGGACTACAGGCACATGCCACCATTCCCAGATAATTTTTGTATTTTTTAGTACAGACTGGGTTTCACCATGTTGGCCAGGATAGTCTGAATCTCCTGACCTTGTGATCCGCCCACTTCAGCCTCCTAAAGTGCTGGGATTACAGGTGTGAGCCACCACACCTGGCCTACAGTGCCCTTTCTAAACATGAAGCTGAGCATGCCACTCCTTTCCTGAAAACTGTTGCAAGGCTTCCCCTTGCCCTGGGATATATTCTGTGTGCCGTGCCTGCCTACTTCTCCAGTGTCAGCTCTTAGGCTCTGAGAGCCTTACACACCACTCCCCCTGCCCATTGTTTCCAAACCCACCTCCTTTTAGTTTTTTGCACACAGCTAGGCCTTGCTATTAGGTTGGTGCAAAAGTAACTGTGGCTTTTGCCATTACTTATAATGGCAAAACATGTAGTTACCTTTACACCAACCTAATATATGCTGTGGCCCCAGCATATAACACTCTCTCCTCACTCACCACCCTCGACCTTGCGTTAGAAAGGACTTCCTTTAGAAAACCTCTAGATGGGGTCAGTACGCTTGTATGATCTCTTATCTCTTCTTCCAGTCTGATGGTAGTTGCCCTCTCTTTTGCACCTGCTGGTTGAATACCAGTCTCCCCACTGCTTCCTGAGGGCAGCCACCGTGTGGGCCTTGCTTACTGTTTACCTCTAGCACATGGTGAGCTGGCAGTAGTGTTTGTTTAATGCAGGAAGGTAGGAAGGGTGATCTTTTCAAGGGCTATCAGGTAGAAAAGTTTTTGAAAGGAGGGGTCAGATATTCGGCAGTGGTGTTATGCATAGTCAGACTGGGGAAAGCCTTGAATGCCAACAGTTCAGAATTCATTCTGTAGGTCAAGGGTTAACAAATCTAACCACTGCAGGGGGCAGGCAGGAACCATGTTGGGGAAAGGCCAAGAAAGATGCAGAAGTGGTGATGGGGTCATGGTGGGCCATGAAGAACAGGTGCCAGGGACAGGGCAGCCACCACTCAGCGGCAGCAGATCATTGCCAGGTAGAAACATGGGCTCAGAGTTGCCAGACTTGCTGACTTTTTAAGAGAAGCCAGAAATCAATCAATTTCTCTCTCTCTCTCTCTCTCTCTGTGGGGGGGTGTGTGTGTGTGTGGTATGAAATCTCAATTTAAAAATGTTATATCTAAATTATGTTTTTGAAAAACACAGTATGAGCCAAACAAAAACCATCTGTGGGCTGGATTGAGCTCAGAGACTTCTAGTTTTCAGCCTCTGCTAGAGGCATTTAAGTTTTGCTTGAGTTGGGAAGTAACAGATTGCAAGTGGTATTGTAGGAAGATACCTGCATAGGTGATACACAGGATGTCTCGACAGAAGAATCATCTGGCTGCAAGTCTAGCTAGAAGGCTGGCACACCAATTCACTTGTTCAGCACCCACTGAGCACCAGGTCTGTGCCACACTATGGAGCTGTTCCAGAAGAGAAGACCAAGGTGGCATCTGCAGGAATAGAACCAGCACGTCCTTCCTCTCGCTATAGCCCTACTCAGTGCAATGGAAGGGCTCCAGCTTGCGCTATGCAGATGGGTGGTCTGCTAGTCATGTGACTGTGATTTGGGATCTGACCTCCTACGAGAGCTTGCATCCCTGGGGTCTCTGTCTTGTTCTTCAGTCTTGCTTCCACTTCATGGCTGGTATCTTGCTTTTCTATGACAGAGACCGTTGTCTTGATACCTGATCCAGTGTCTTAGCCCATCTGAAGCCAGTCCCATGACTTCGTAGATTTGAATGGTGACTTTTTACTACTTTTTGACAGACTTTGGGGTTGGCTTGCCTGTTTCACCCATTTTCACCTGTTCCTGAATTCCCAGTTTGTGTGGACACCTCTGTTGCTTTCTTTAGACCTTCCTAGTCCACGCTCTGATGGTCACTGCGTGCCATTCTCTTTTCCTTTGGGTGGGTGTTGTGTTCTGCCTACAGGACTCAACTTCCCTGAGAGCCTGCAGAAGGCTGTGTCCCACCAGGGTCTCCCCCCTCCAGCAGGTGGTCTAGTTCTGGATCCTGACCCTTTATTGCCCCACAGCTACATGCCAGGCCCTGATAAGGAGTGTGCACCCTTTCCTTAGTGTCAGCAGAAGTAAAAGTGTAGAACATTTACACACATTCTAGGGGTTTAGATGGAATAGGGGTCAAGTTAAGCACTGAAAAAGTTATGGTCCCCCTTCCCATTTACCTGTGTCTTAAAAACCATAAAACTCCAAACTCATCTATACGTTGGAATTAAAATAGCCTCTTTTCCAAATTTCAGCTGGCAAAATTCTGGTTGAATTGATTAAAGCTTTCTCATGTTTTCCCCCTGCTTTCCTAGCGCCTTAAACATATTGATCTGTATTGAGCCTGGGGTGAGGAGGACAAAAAGATTGTGAAGCCACCCAAGGGGGAGATCCGAGCAAAGCAACCATGAGAACGGGCTTAGGGTGGTGATAAAGCAATGGGTTTCCCAATAACTCTAGATCCTAAATGTCCCATAGTTCTTACCTATTGAATTAATGACATTTGTTGTTTGAAATAGAGCCTAACATTAAGTGGTCATTGCCGAGATTTGAACTTCAAATCAGACTTTTTCTGAATTCAAGCAAAGGCAAGTGAAGCTTTTATTTTTTATTTTATTTTTAGTTTTTTAAAGAGAAAAAGGTTTCATCAATTTCAAAAGCTTCTCAGTTTATATCAAGATCCAAGAGTGGTTAAGTTAGATGTTAAAGATATTAGCAAAAGCTATGGAGCAGGAAAAGGGGGAGGCAATTGTCAGGAGGGAAATTTCTGGTAGACAGAAAGGGGAAAGCCCTGCTCATGCTGCGTGAGGCATCTGGAGGGCCAGGGAAGGACCGTGTCAGCTGTCAGTCAGCAAAGTGACAGCTTAGAGCTGACAGAGGCAGGCAGACCAGCTGAGTACACCTCTGTTGTCTCCAGCACAGGACTCTAGCAAGCAGGGCAATGAGGAACATCTCAGCAGAGGATAGCCTGGAACTAGGTCTGTAGGGCCCCCTTCACTGCTGGGGGAAATGCTGGTACTTCTTGGGAATGAGGAGAGGGAGAAAGACCTCTCAAGAGGGAAGAAGCAGTCCTCACATGGAGATTAAACTTTGAGTGGTTTTAATTGACTGCTTTGAATATTTTTGTTTTTCTGCCATCAGCAGATTTGGGGGTTCAAAAAAGTAGACTTGTTACAACAAAATAAAATATCTTTTTTTTTTTGCAATATCTGAATCACAGTGTGTACTTTTCAAGTCTCCCCACGTATGCACATATGTGCAAGCATGTACACACAATATAGAATCATATGTAGTACTTTGTGTCTGGGTGTTGGAGACAAGGAAGAAGAAAAAATTCAAGATGACATTGAAGCGCCAAGTCTGAATGATTAAACCAGGGGCAATGTCAAATAACTATAACAGGAATAGGTAAGTAGGGTGTCATGGATAAAGCTTGTTTGCCACAGATTGAAGGTAGCCAATTCTTCCATTCCGGAGGTAATCATTGGAGATATTCCTTCCTGACCCACCTTGCTCTGGGCTGCCTCGTCTCTGGCTGGAGTGGGTCTGTCTTCTTCTTGGCAATTATTTAGCTGGTTGGGGTCCAGAAGAGAACACAATGTAATCAGACTGTGCCTCCATGGCCTAACCACTTCCTTCAATGAGCCAAAGTATAGTAAAATTAGTTTTTGTTACGAGTAGCAACTACTGACACTAGGGCTGCAAAGACGCTTTTACGCTATGGCTGCAAAGAATGTTTTTCAATTAAATTTGACTGCCACTGGTATAACTGAGAGTTGGATTATGTGTGAAATAATTAGAGAAAATAAACTGTAAATTTTTGATGTTGGTGTTAATTTAGCCTGGAACTTCATTGTATAATTAAATTTAACGTTTAGCATCTCAGAATCTTAGGATTACAAGAAACCTTGGAGGCAATTAAATCCAACTTCAGCCCTACATAAAAATCAAAGAAACACTTTGGTGTTTTATCAATAAGACAAGCTCCTTAGCGGGGAGGGACTGTGCCTTACTTATTTTTGAATTCCCAGTGCATTGTACAATGCCTGGCACATAATAGGTGCTCATTAAATGTTTCAATGCTTGTCCAGTATGCTTGTTAGTTGGTAATAAGCAAGCCAGCATATCTTAGAATAAGTAGTCTAAGTTTCCAAATCTAGAGTTTTGTTCATTGTAGACTAGAGACAAGTTTAGCAGATGCTAAACCACAGGTTCTAGCTTACATGCTAGAAACATCTAAGTCAATGATGGTGATGGAGATGTCAGGACTCTGCAAACATTAAACATCTCTTTCTGTGCTGACATATCAGAATTAGGAATTAAAACACTTAGTTTAAAAATATTTTTAAAACCCCTCAAGACTTGGAAAAGACAAAAAGACATACCCTTCTTTATAGCCAGACAGACTAAAGATAACTGTGATGTATAGACATGTTTTTAACATTAATACTGCTTTTTTTTCTTTTTTTGTTTTTGAGACAGAGTCTCACTCTATCGCCTAGGCTAGAGTGCAGTGGCATGATCTTGGCTCACTGCAGCCTCCACTCCCGGGTTCAAGCAATTCTCATGCCTCAGCTTCCCAATTAGACGGGATTACAGGAGCTTGCCACAATGCCCAAATGCCCAGCTATTTTTTTTTTTTTTTGTATTTGTAGTAGAAATGGGGTTTCACCATGTTGGCCAGGCTGGTCTTGAACTCTTGGTTTCAAATGATCCGCCTGCCTCGGCCTCCCAAAGTGCTGGCATGGGCCACAGCACCCAGCCAATATTAATACTTTTCATGTTGAAAATATAGATTTCACATCTGGGAATGAAGAAAAAAAAAAAAGAAATTTCTCCCCCAGGGATCAGCAATATCCCATCTGAAAGGACAAATCTAGTATGCTGGGTAAGCATAATGTAATTATGGGTAAGAATAATTACAGCAGTGGTGAGACCTGAAGACTTTCTGATAGGAAGACTCACAGCAGGGAATGAGACCAAATAATAAAATAAAAATTTCCAAAATGATGAGGGCCCAGGTTGTTGCATCTCCATGACAACAGAAAATGCAATATTTACACCCTTATTTACCCTTCTATTCAACCAAAAAAATGCATGGCATTTGCCATGGTAATGCCTACATCATATATGCATGTATCACTTCAGATATGTGGCCTGCTGTTCTAAAAACAACAAACACATACCAAGACATGGGCGTCATGTGAAACCTCTACTCATTTTACAGTGTTTTGATGGAAAAATATGTCCCGCTGGACCTGACATCTTTTTTTCTCAAGCACTATGTTCCAATTTCAGTGGCAGAAAACCCAGGTGTCCCTCTGCTTCTTTCTCTGCCTCCAGAGTCACAGTGAGAGCCATGTCGATGTGTCATTGTGAGTGGATGGGGGAGGAAGTTCGGGCTAAGAGTGTCAGCCATAGGACAGGTTAGAGGGGGTTATGGTTTTGACAGGACAGGGAAGGTGGCTCTGTAGTTACAATGCCTGATTCTGCGGTGCAGGGGAGCACAGGAGACAGCTGTCTGTATTCCCCAGAGTGACTTGAAAAGCCTCGATAGTCCTCTTTTCCCCCAAAGCTTCCGTGGATTTGCATTGAGAGATGACATTCAGACAGTCACATCTTTCAATTACAGCAACGATACTGCCTCTTTCAATGTAATTAACTAGGAGAATAATGGCTCACTCCCAAAGTAGCCAGTATCACCTTGGCTCATTAAAATTGATATATGAGCTTTTCCAGGCTCTAAGAGGACTGGGCTTGGGACTGACAAGATAGGGTAGAGGAGAAGGAAGGTGTTGAGGGTGGGGTGTTGCTGGGATGGCTTCAGAGGTTTGGGACCTCAGAAGAACTAGACCCTGGGTGGCTGAGGGATGGGGCTCAAGGTCCTGAAAGAGGCAGGGGCAAGGAGAGTGAACAAACAATCCAAGAGGTATTGATTATGTCAGTGGCATGGCATATATCGGGCTCTAAAAATAAACTTCACAGTTTTGTCCATGGCTGCCCAGGTTTTCAGCTTTCTAATGTACCCTGCTGTTGGCCTGACATGAAAGTTTGGGGTTTGGCTGAGAAGCAAAGGTTCCACGCCGTGCTGTACCGCCTCCATCCCTATCCTCTCCTGAGCCCGCCACAATAACATCTTTCCCAACCACACATCCTTGGGATGACCAGGATGACCACAAGAGAGGGCACTCTTCCATCGCTTACCAACATTGCCCGTCCCGATATTTTGTTTGGCACCTCTCCTTGCTACATTTGCCAGTTAATATGACCACTATTTTTGGTAGTTTCTGACCCAGAGAGTCTTGAGGAAAGGTCAGAGTGCCCTTATCTGAGAGTGTAGGGCAATTGTGTTCAATTCCCAGTTTAGAGTCCCACTGAGCGGCTAGGTGCTTCTGGAGGCCTAATCGCATTCACCAGGTGAGGCTCTGCACAGTGATGAACACATTGCAGAGTCTCTGACTTAACATAGAAAGGTTTATTTCTTGTTCAAGCCATGCCTGGGGCTTCCCTAGGGCATCTTCCTTCCAGGCCTTTACTCAGAAATGGAGGCTGCTCAGTATTAAATAGCCATGCTTTTGAAGCAGATTACAGGGTTGGAGGGGTCATGTACTGGCACATCCAGAAGTGGCATGCATGCCTTATTTTCACTCATGGCCCACTGGCTGAGCTTATGAATATTCAGTGATCTGTAAATGTCTCTGCTATAGTTATGATGTCCGGTGGTCAACTTTAGACTTGTGATTTCAAGAATAAAACGGGAGCAGTTAGAGCATGGTTAGGGCACGGTAATAGTTGTCAAGAGGTCAAAAAGATGAACTCTTCTGAAGACATCCACATAAAAGTTGGGAAAATCTTTGTGTGCCACTTCTGCTGGGAAGGTGCTTTCTAATAAGCATTGTCCTCAGACAGATCGGACCAGCCAGAGACCGGCTGTGGGCTGCAGAGCCCCCTTCGCTATACTGCCTGTTGCCTGTCACCTGTCATCCCCTTAGCACGGACAAGGCATGGCTCCTGGTGTGAAAAGACTCATGGCTGGAGCTTCTTGACTGTTCCAGGTTCTTGTCCCCCAAACACTAGATCATCTGTTGCTTTTGTGACTCGGGGGTTCCACCTGTTCCTAACACCACAGACCCCTCTCAGTGTAAAGAGTATGTTCCTTTGCCAAAGATATGAGATGCTGTTCTACCAAAGAAATTGAGATCCAATTGTTCTGGAAAATTCCTGAACTCAACCCAAATTATAAAAAGCAACCACCCCAATCCCAGCAATTTCTGCTGAGGGATGTGGTGGCGGCTCATCAAAAGAGGTATAATTATCACCTCAGAATGGTGAGTGTATCAGCTCTGAGGTGCAGCATGAGGCATGGGCTGAGGAAGTGGGAGACACCAAACAGGATCTTGATGACTAAGCGCATCCCTGTGGTGACCAGGCGGGGGCCAAGCCAGGCTGGCTCTGCTGAGGGGCAAAGTGGTATGATTCATCGAGGCTCACTTCCTATGGGAAGCTACCCCTTTTTGCCGGGGCACCAGCTTCTAGTCCGAGCTGGGTGCTGCCAGTGCTTTCAGTCTGCACTACACAATTTAGTACTAAAATAAATGGTCTCCTGTGCGGATCTCAATGTTTGTGTGTATGTCACCACTGCTTGCCAAATAACGTTAAGTTAAAAGAAAGTAGTTCCCGTGTCTGCCTGTCTCTCGGCTGCTGAGAGATAGAGGAAGATCTAAGTTGGATCTTATCTGAGATCTTAGAAATGGAAAGCAGAGATGACCTTACATCTAGTCCAAGAGTCTTATTATGAGAGATTTAAATCATGACTGCAGTTGGAAGTGGAAAAGAAAAACAAGAAAGATAACCATGGTTTCATGTCTATGAAAGAAGTGCCGTGTTGTAACAAGCATCCTTTCTTACGATATTCATCTTTTCAATTGATCAGTTACCCAATATTAATAATGCCCAAGGCTGTCTTCTTTGGTTTTCTTGACAGCTGCTATGTGTAGGCAGACCAGGTAGAAACAGAACCATTTTGCAGGAGTGCAGGTTCTCTTTCCTTTTCTGAAAGATCTATAGCCTTTGACTGGGGGTGACTGTGCAGTGGAAAAAGGAAATAATCACAGCTTTCAGGGACTGCTGGTGGTTGACTCTGAACTGAGACGAATTCCAGGAGACCCAGAATGTTGCTATGGTCTGCCAGGCAGAGTAGGGGCTTGTGGAAGTCAGGTGATCAATGAAGTTTTAGTTCAGGTCCATTTCACAGTGGGCCCAATGGGTCCCCAAACCCATTCTGTGGTTTTTTCCCCAGTTCTATAATGCGCAATTGAAATCGACACACTCAGCAGCTGGCAGAATCTCCATACTGGGAAACCTTCCTTTTTCTCCAAACCTACTTGCCTCCCTTATCTGCCCCTCCAAGCTTCTCTCCTCCTCAGTATCAGTTGCCCTTTCTTTGCTCTTATAGCGTTGTTTATTTATCCTATCAAAGTGCACATCACACTGCAGTATAATTTTTCATGCAATTGCTTTTCCCATGTGAGGGAAGCAACCATATGCTATTTATACTTGCATCTCCAGCACCTTGCTTAGGGGCTAAGTAGATAATAAATGTGTGAGGAATAACTGAATGAACCAGTGAATGCATCACTGAGGCTCAGGGACATGATGACATTTATCCAAGAAAACCCAACTCAGCAGAGCCAGGCCTTGAACCCAGATCTCAATTTTAAGTCCAGGCTTCCTTTCACAGCATCAGACATCCTCACCCCTTACTGTTGACCTTTCCCTGGCCTTCTGGTTCGCACATTTAATTTGGTTTCTTGGTCACTGCTTTGCTGGCAGAGTGGTAGTTATCACTAGAATTGGCTATGCAACTTGCAGGACCTAGTGCAAAATGATAAGACAGGGGTCCTTGCTCAAAAATGATGAAGAAAGCAGCAGCAGAGCATTCAAATGATGCAGGCACAGGTTGCCTACCCACAAAGTTGGGACCTGGTTTACTACGGAGTACCTTTTTCCCTTAAGGAGGTGTACCTGGTTTCTGACTGCATGACCTGTGACCTGTGTAGTTTGATTGTGTCTATTCCTGGAGCAAGGGGCTTGATCATTCACCTCCAGCAGGAAAGGCATGGTGACAGACCTGTTGCAGAACTAAATTCCAGAGAGGAGACCCTGCCCAGCATGGTTGAGCCCCCACACAAGTCCTCCCCATGGGTTCCCTTTCCCCTCCCTCCCCTGCCCCAGAACAGTCCTCAGAGGGACAATAGGGTAGTGAGTGTATGACGGGGTCACGCGAGCCATGTGGCCTTTCATCCTCCAGCTTCTGTCTGAATGACTCCCTCTGATTTCACTTAGAATCCCAAATAATCCACTTGCACAAAAACATCAGTGAACTCTGTCACCTTTACGTGACACAGAGGAAACTTGAGGACATATACATTGCACATATTAGTACAACTTATAATCCCTCAACAGGTGTTTCTCTTCTCCCCTTGCTCTTCCCTTTCTCCCCTTCCCTTCTCCTTCCTTCCCTTCATGGCCCCCAGCCACCTTGGACCTACTCCCCATCCCACCTGCCCTTTACTTGGGGAAATTCAGACTCCTGGCCTTTATGAAAAGTAGTGCAGTTCAGCCCTTCCAGCATCGAACTCCAAATGGAGAGACACAGGTGACCCCTCAGTTGATGGGACCTTCTCCATTTATAAGGTGATCATCTTTGCTATTTAAGTGAGCCCCTTGGGGTCTTTTTCCCTTCACCTAAAGTTATTAATACATTTGTTTAATGCATGTACAGGGAAAGAGTACAATTTTCTTTATTCTTATTGCCTCTTTCATTCTGACTTTTACATAGGACATCCTCACTCCTGTATAGCCATGGGGGTGGGAAGAGAGTGGGTGGCTGAGGCAGGGGCTGAACCTATTCTCTCTAAGCATGGTGAGGTCTTTTCTCCTGAGTCCCTGGCAGGAGGGGAGTATCTTCCTGGCATTCTGAGTCTCAGTCCTGGATTTATGGTACTGAGACCATAAAATGGTCACTGCATGAGCAATGAGCCTACTTTTACTTTGTAAGCCAACAAATTTGGTCCAGGCAAGTATCACCACCAGAAAGAAAGGGTAAACATTTCTTTTTCTGTTTTTGTTTTTTGAGACAGTCTCACTCTATTGCCCAGGCTGGAGTGCAGTGGTGTGATCTTGGCTCACGGCAACCTCCGCCTCCCGGGTTCAAGCAATTCTCATGCCTCAGCCTCCCACATAGCTGGGACTATAGGAGCCCGTCAGCACGCCTGGCTATTTTTTTTGTATTTTTAGTAGAGACAGGGTTTTGCCATATTGGCCAGGCTGGTCTTGAACTCCTGGCCTCAAAAGATCCATCTGTCTCGGCCTCCCAAAGTGCTGGGATTGCAGGCATGAGCCCCTACACCCAGTTCAAACATTTCTTTTAAGCATAGATTTTATGCATTTTGGTATTGTCAGGAGAGAATGCTTTCTATTTGGCAAGGCTTTGTCTTAAATAAGAGAAGTGCTTTTCCAATAAGATACAAACTTGAAAGGAAAAGAACACAGGCAAGAAATATTAGCTGTTTGGGGGAAACAGACAGATACTGTCTGCTCTTTCCTCAAGAGAAACATAACACCAGGACTAGTGTTACTAGGTGTGGTCTCATGAAGTCAGCTGGCTCAACGTTGGATGGAATCCTGCTCTTTGGGAGAGCAACATTCGTGTGTTAATCTAGTATGGCAGTCGGTTTCTTTTCAGTGGAGGGAAAACTCCAATGAAAAACACAAAGCCTTAGCATCTTTCCTGACCAAGCTCAGGGGTGTGAGTTTAGGGGATTGGCTGGGTTTTCGTTCTCACTCCTGGGAGGGTGCCAGCATTGTCTTTTCCTGGATAATGGGGTGTGCTGGACTCTTGCATGCTCCTTTTCCTTCTTATTTCAGTCCCAGCTCAGCCCAGCCCAGCCCCTCTTCTTTCTTCTCGTTTAAACCAAGCCAGTAGCTAACCCAGGGCAGCTCCACAGAGAGGGGCCTCTTGAGGATGGGAGCCAGTTTTGTTTACAGTAGTGTCCCAGGATTTTGCTTAGTGCCTGGTGTACAGTAGCTGCTCAGTAAATACTTGTGGAGTACAGAAGAATAATGGAATGGGGAATTTGCAAAGCAATCCCGTGTAAAGCACTGTGGCCCCTATTCTGGAGCAATTTACAAACTCAGGAGCAGTAAGACTGAGTAGCCACTCAAAGGGCTGTATTCACAAGCTTGGGGTGGTGCGGTGCTGGATGTGCTGCAGCAGGTGCCCACGCCTGTCTGTACTGGATATGACTGCGACCGGTGCTGTTTGCAGACAGCAGCACATTCCAGCGATCCTCAGAATCTGGAAGGCAGGCAGGAATTGGAATTGGAATGGATTAGTGGTTGTCTGCTTGTAGGCAAAGCTGTCTGAAATAGAGTGCAAGAATCAGTGATGTCCGTCATGGAACAGGATTCTGTGAATTGAAAGGGACGTTAAAAATAATCTAATTCAACCTCCCCTTTCTCCATCTCTGTCTTTCCTTCCTGCTCTCCTTTGGCAGAGAGAGAAACTGAAACCTAAAGAGGTTAAGAGATCTATTCAAACCACATAATTAGTTGGCAGGAGATTCTAGAACATATTCCTGATCTATTCCCAACTCCATTGCTCCCCGGTGATCTTACTCCTGGAAAGTGGTTCTTAAACATTTCAGGGTCACTCTTTGATAATCGGATGGAAACTCTATACTTGCATCACAAAATGCATATCCTCTGAATTATACCAAATTCTGCATATTCTGGGGATTCCTGTAAGTTACTGTTTATTCCCCCGACCTCTGTTTATTTACACCATTGCCATTGGACAACGTCAGAAATGGCTCTGGAGTTAAACCAAAGCTTAATCTTCACTAAAGATTTTAGGTCCAGCACCTTTTAAGGGCTAGAGAGCCAAAAGGCAATTTTCCTATTCTGTTGGGGAGTGGTAAGAAAGTTGTAACTGTAAAATGAGATGAAAAAAGAAAAAAAAAAAAGAAAAAAAAAAACTACAAAAAGGACTAGTGTGGTTGAATCCCAGAGGTGAAAAACTTTCTGAGTGGAAGAACTTGGAGAATGTAGAGTCATTGCCCACAGTGGGGGACTCTGGCCTCACTGTTTGAAGGATTGCAAACATGCCTAGGTACAGTCGTAGCACATATACCTTGGGGAACAATGTCTCTCTGGCAGGGGGCAAGTATAAGATGACTTAATAAATCTTTTCCATCTCTAATTTCTATGATTCTGTGAAATAAAAACATGAGTCACAGACCTTCTAAAAAGCAGGCCATTTCAGAACTGGCTTGATCACCAAGATCAGAATTAAAGTTAATGTCCACATCTGGGAATTTAAATGTTCAGACTGATGTTCACAGGGAGGCAGTCAGAAGGGCATTCTGGAATCAGTTGATTTTCACGCCGTTGCTTTTCAGCACTGGGTACTTCAGAGGGTGTAATAAAACAAAACTAGTCAGATCAAATATGTGAGGAGGGCTGTCTGACATTCTGTTCTTGTCCCTACATGAGGCTGGGACTTCTGTGTCCAGGAGACTTGGCTGCTGGTTCTGTGTCATGACTCTGTTTAACATCACCACGACCATGGAGAACTACCATGGCCATAAGGATGCCCAGGTAGACAGAGATATAATAATGTGGTCTTGGGTCCATTCATTCATTCATTCATTCATTTACAAATTTAGAAAGAATCCACCTGACCATGAGTCTATTTGACATTGTGTACTGTGTCTATCACATGGAAGCACCCTTGGGTCTGCCTATTGAAATCAGAATAGAACCCAAATTCCTTGAAATGGCATTCAAGGCCCTCCAGCATGATCTGGCCCCTGCCTACTCCGGCCTCATCTTCCTTTCCTTCTCCTCATTCACTACGTTCAGCAAGCCACCCTTATTTTTACCCCCTCAAATGCCAAAACCTTACTGATCTCAGGACATTTGCACTTGCTCATCCTTTTGCATGAGGGACAGCTTTGATCTTTCCATGGTGTCCTTATCACCCCTCAGATCCCCAACTAGATATCCCCTCTTCAGAGAGGCCTCCCCCTTGATTGCGGAGCTAGTGCTGTGGTCCGGCTCACTCTCTAGACTTTCTCTAGAGCACTTGCCTGTACTGGGTCAGCATTATGTTTGTTTCTGTGTTTATCATCTGTCAGAAAATTAGTTCTAGGGCACCAAGTCTGTCTCATTCACCACTGTATCCTTAGTACCCAGAGCTATGCCTGGTATATAGTAAGTGCTCAGTAAGAACCTGTGGACTAACCGATTAAACAAACTTAAGAGACCTACTGCCTGCCAGGAACTTTCATATCTGTTGTCATGTAATGTTTATAGCCTTATAAACTATCATCCATATCTTATAGGTGAGGAAATGGATTTAGGCAGAGTGACTTGTTCAGGATCACAGAGCAAATAAATGCCAGAGTGAGACTTAAACCCAAGTCTTATAAACACACATTCCAAGCTCCACCTGCTAGACCCCCTCATGCTTTACAGGGGATCGTATTACAAGAAGCCTGAACACTTCAGATGTTTGTAGGAAAAGCCTCAGCATTCTCTTCCTGATCTAGCCAGGGAGTTTAGCTCTTCCAAGATTTTTGGCTTGAGGCTTACAACCTTAGCTGATAACTCACCTGCTTCTGGAAACAGGCCCAGGGAAGGCGTCAGCATAGCACCTTGTCCCCCTTCCTCAATCCTTTCCTTGTGACTTCCACTTCTGTTCTGAGCCACTTGGGAGTTAGCATCACTGACTCCATTCACCTATAGGGCCACTGCTGCCCTGCCTCTTCCCCTTACCCTTCACAACCCAGCCCTCAGGTTATACTGAGTTCAGAGAATTCTGCCATAGGGCTGTCATAGGAAGAGGACCTGTCCCATATCTTGGCAATTGTGTGGGCCTTCCCTTTTTCTTTCCCTGCAGGTGCAGGGGCTGGTAATTAGATCCCAGCTACAAACAGTCAAGGCATGGAGGGTTCTTAGGGTCAGGAACTCCTCCCTTATCCTGATCTTCCAGATCATTCTGAGAAGCCTGAAGTAAAAACAGTAGCATAATAGGTTAAATCAGTATGCTTTATTCTTCCCCCCACCCCTTCTTACTTCTCTTTCACCAAGGAGCATTTACTGGGTGCTGTCAGCCCTGAGTTACATGAGAGTGATTCGGGGGCAGATCAGACATAATCCCTGCCTTTGCCTAAGTCTGGAAGAAAGAGTTAGAAATGTAAACACCTAAGTATAATTAAATTTTTATTTTTCACTCTTTAATAAGCTGGACATACAATTCTAGGTAGACTGGGATTTTTCCTCAGAAGATACCACTTCAGCGCCTTTTGGACTTCATTATTGCTGATGAGAAGTGTGTCAAACTCTTAAGTGCCATTCTTTGCAGATAATCTGTTATTTTTCTTTTTCATGTTAAAGAATTTTAAAAAGAGACATTGATAGTATATAGTTTCATTATGATGTACCCAGGTATGGATTTATCTTTATTTTTGATCTCAGAATTTGAAGTACACTCTAAATATGAGGGTTTTTGTTTTCTTTAATTCTAGAAAAATCTAAGCTGCTATCTTTTCAAATATTGCTTCTCCACCATTGATATTATTATGGACCTTTTTCTTCTCTCTTCCACATCTCTCTTAACTGTGTCTATCTGAGCTGAGATTGGTCTATGCTGAATTTCCCAGGCCTGTTTATCTTTTCTTTTTTAAAATTAAAAATTTTAAAAATATAATCACAAACTTACAAAACAGTTGGAAGTACAGTATAAGTAACTTTTTTTCTACAGACCTATTTGAAGGTGAATAACTGACCCGATGCTACATCACCTCCACATGTTTTAGTGTGTTTCCTATCCCTAAGGACATGCTTCTACATAGTCACAAGGAAATTGTCAAGATCAGAAAATTAACATTGTCACATTGCTACCAGACTCCCTTCAAAGCTCACCCTGTTCCAATTATAGCAAAATTATTCAAGCTGGAATCACATGTTGCATTTAGTTGTAATGTCTCCTTTCCCTCTTTTGATCTGGAGTGGAGCCTCAGTATTTCCTTGACTTTCATGAGCATGAGCTTTTGAGGAGTTACGGGTCAGTTAGTTGATGGGATGATCATCAGTTTGGGTTTATCTAATGTTTCTTCATGATTAGATTGATCTCACACACCTTTGGTGGGAATATCACAGAAGTAAGTGGTGGGTGTTCTTCTCACTGTATTCCATCAGGCGGTACATTATTTCACATTGTCCCATTACTGATGAATTTTCTTTGATAGCTTGACTAAGGTGGTGTCTGCCAGACTTTGCCAGGGTAAAGTCATCCTCTTCCTCTTTCTAATTAAAATGTGTTTTATGGGGAGATACTTTGAAACTGTGTAAATATACTGTTTCTTATCAAGCATTCGTATGTCTGTAAATTCATTCGTATGTCTGTAAACTGACGGTTTTCCTCTCTATTTAATGGACTGTAATCTGGTACTCTTATTTATTTTGATACTGAAATTGTTTTGATTTGGCCATTGGGAGTCCACCCAGGCTGCTTCTGTGTTCTTTGGATATATCTCCATCATTTTTTGAGGATATCCTTGCTTTTTAGTATGACAAAATGTTTAGTCTCATCTTATACTTTCCCTAGCCCAAAACTGGAATTTTTTTTAAAGAAACTCTGATCTTGCAGTGGAGAATAGTACTTAGAAGCCAATATCTGGGTAGTCGGTGTGCTCATGGTTCTTGTGATGTCTGTGCCCCAAGGCCCTCTCAGTGGACAGAGCTAGGGAATATGTGCATGTGTATTCTATATACATACATATACACATACAGTAGATAGAGATATGCATGTATATAAACATGTATGTATGTATGCATATATGTATGCAACATACAGGCTGCCCCCACGTGTGAGTTCCCTCTTTACTTGGCTTGGTTTCTAGGCTGCTCCCGCATGGATGATCTTCTCATTCTGCTTGCTCTACCTTCTTTTTAATTTCACTAATTATCTCTTTGCTTTCAATCTAGAGTACATTACATCTTTGAGTCTTTAAAAATTGCAGTGACTATATTTTTCATTTCCAATATTTCAAATAAGCTTTTGAAAATCATGTGTAGCAGTCCTTTTTTTCATTTTTGTGTTTCATTTTATAAATTTTTGGTCATGTTTAATGGTATCTTTCTTTCATTTATTTCTCTGAGTATCCTAAATGCTTACTAATATTATTTTTTGAAATTCTACCATAGAGTTTATTTCATCTGGAGTGAATTTGTGTTCAAGTTTGTTGGCTAACTTTCCTGGTATTAGGTTTCTTGTGTTTTAGAATTTTGGTTTGCAGGTTTAAGTGAGAGCTTTTGTTGTTTTGTTTTTTTTCTCTTTCTTAATATCCAGTTCTTTTTTTTTTTTTTTTTGTTCCGTTTTTGCTTTATCACCGAGCTGCCAGGTCTTAAAATTGAGATTTAATGGCAGACTTAGTTTCTTGTCATGAAGCTTTGTTTCTTTGTTCCCATATCCCTTTGGCTCACAACTTCTTATGAAGCTACAGTTCCCTTTATGGGGTCAGTAACCTTTTATTTTCTAGCTGTTAACATAATCAAGAAAACTCCAGTCTTATGGCTTCTTGCAGGGAACCTGGCCTAATGCCTACCGAACCTTTAGTTCTCATTACCCTGTCTTGCTTCCAGCAGCTCCTGGCTATCACTGCTTCTGAACTCCAGAACCCAGCAGTCCCACAGTGTCAGCCCTGAATTTAGATTTTTATAGATATTTTGAGCCTAGATATGTCTTATGATTTCATCTTTTTGTCTATTATTTGGAAGAAAGTTGTTAAAAGCAAAGGTTTAGGCAAATTAAATTTAGCACAGTTTATTTGAGCAAAGAATTATTCACAAATTGGGCAGCCCTCAGAACAGAACAGAACCTCGGAACAGGTTAAGAGAAACATCAGTTGGCTACATGATCAGGCAGCATTATATGGGCAGAAAATGGAAATGTGATACAGAAAACAGAAGTGAGGTACAGAGTCAGCTTAATTGGTTATATCTTGGTGCTTACCTTATTTGAACATAGTTTGAACAACTGGCCACTTGGGATTGACTGATGCTCAGCTGCTGTGATTGTCTGAGACTCAGCTATTTGTTACAGAAACATCCTTTTAAGTTAGGCTTTCAGTTAATGTACTAAGTTAGGTTACGTTTGTCATGTAAGGACCCAAGTACAAAGGCATCCTCAGGCCAAATTTAGTCTAATTTAACAGAGTGGAAAGCAAAGAATGAATCTGTGAGTCTATCTTTACAGAAAACCTTATTCTTATTTTTTTAATGTACGAATCTGTGAACCCTAGACCGTCCTTAGCATCATGAGACTTCTCTACGACTTTTAACCACATGCATGGAAACTCTCAGTCCCACCCATGACTTCTGGAAGGCAGGAATGTACAGTCCTTTACAAAAGTCTTACTGTTGAAGGATCCAACACATTTGGTGATCAGTAGATAGTAAAAATCAGTTCTTTTCCCTTCAAGGTTATCCTGGCCCATACTGAATGTCCTCTGATGGGCCTTAGAAGCCTCTTCTCTGTTTGTTCCCTCCCTTCCTTCTCTTCCTCATGATCATCTCTACCTTTCCCAAGCTTTCCTCTTTTCTCCTCCCAGTTTCTGTTTGTTCCTCTCTGTAGAGCTAGGGCGGGTGGTGCTGGTGGAGGTGGTGCGGATGTGTATGCTTCAGGTACTGCAATAGAGAAGGGAGGTCATGAAGAAGAGGGGCAGTGCCTGAATATTCTGAGAGCAAAACTCTGGTGTGTTACTTAAGTGTCTCAGTCTCTTTTCCCTGAATTTCAAAGATCTTTTATTATGTTTTATGGCCAGGTCCCTTGAAAGGAGACGATCTTGCTCCCAGTTCCAGAAAAGGAGAAGGAAGGGAAAGAAAATTTCCTTCTGCCATATTTTCGCAAAATTAAATTGGTCCCCATTAAATGTCACAGAATATGTTGCTTTGGAAAACTTTTAGTCCCCATTCTAAGTTCTTAGAGCCACACAGCAAATCTAAGGTACATCTGGAAACTTCTAACGCATTCTACAAAACAGAAAAAAAACCAGACAACTTCTTGAATGCTTCTGAGGAAGAAACTGAGGCGCATAGGCAGAATTCAATTAAAAGCACATCGTAAACTTTTAAAAGCATCATGACAGCAGTAGAAGCATCTGACCATTTCAAAACAAGACTTCTAGTTACATGGAAACCAATTTCATTTCTCCAGTCTTTTCAGAGCCTAATAATGTAAATACATGAGGTTATTTTACTTTATTTGAAAAATAATTCATCTCATTTTTTCCAGTTCTCTCAAATGAAATATGCCTAGTATCTCCAAAAGCTGGAAGCCCTTTTTTGTTGTATTTTTGCACACTTCAGATTTTCTGCTTCTTCAAAGGGTCAGTTTCTGCAAGGTGTACAGTGTCTCTGAAATCAGGCAATCTTATGTCAGAATCCTCTCCAAATATTCAGATTGTAATTACTATGGTGCCAACGAAAAACAGCCTCTTCTTAGACAAGAGGAAGATGATGTTAGAAGCAAAGGGCTATCTATCTGCCTTCAGTTCCTGAGCTCCCAAGGAAAGAAGTTTTTTGTTAGAGGAATTAGACTGTGGCTGTAAAGCATATGGAAAGCCTCCACCAGTAAGTTGTATCATCAGGGACTAAGTTCTGTGGGGTATGCAGCAGATAAATGGCCTTTTTGACCCATGACACTGGTAATTGATCACCTGCTAGAATGAACCATGAAGGGAGGGTACCTGAGAATAGGAGGGACCTTTCTGTAATCACGAGTTTGTAGATCCAAAGGCTGTGGTGACTGTAAGACCCCTCTCCAGTTTTGGTGGCTCCTAAAAAATAGGGCATATTGTAATGACACATGGATGTTTTATAGCCCCATCTATCTAGGTATGACAATATTAATTGAACTGTCAGATTGCTGGGGACTGAGATGCTTGATCCAAATACTTGGAATTACGGAGAAAAAAATTCCCAGGGGGCCAAAGCAGGTGTACTCAATGTGGAATGCAAAATTCACAGAGTTAGTGTTGCCTGCCTGCTTTTTATCTAGTCAGAGATTCCAGGGAGCTGTGGGGCTCATTCATGCATGAAGGATTATATTAAGATGCCTGGATCTTGCAGAGCTGTCTCAGGCAAGCATGTTGTGTGCACAGCTGGTTCTGTTACCTTAAAACACCAGTTAGTTTTGAATTAAGGCTTTGATGAAAGATGTCAGTGTTGATCTTGGGAAACTCTCTACACATTAATTCAAGAGACGTGTTAGCCGAAGAGTTTGGGGCATAGGTTTGGAGATGTATTAAGAGGAGAAAGGGAAACAAGATATTATTTCTATATTACCTGATTCTGGATGGGGAAAAGTGTTAGACCTTGCCACTTTCTGAAATTTGGGTTGGGAATTAAAACACAGATTACCATTGATTTTAAAATGTTGAGTTCATTTAATCTGAACACAGCATTCAGCATTTTCTCAATGGATATATAGCAGTGGCAACTCTGTAAGAAACAAGAGGAAAAGTAACTTTTGGTCTTGAAAATAGCAACCCAGAATTCTAACTGCCCAGGATTATCTGAAGCATAAATTTGTTGAGGCCACCCAGTTTTTGCAACTGCCATGAAACCACTTAAAGATTTTATGTGTGAGAGCCTCGCTCAAGATTGTTATTTAAAAACGACTGTGATGTGGAATACAAGTGTCTTAAGGAAACCGTCCTAGAAACTCATAGTCCAAGGCAGGTGAGTTCTGGCCACTACTCCTTTGGTCTAAGAGAAGTGCCGTTGTATGGAGATTTTAAGTAGTGTCTAGTTGGCTGCGCCCAGCCAGGAGGGTGATGGGAGGGCAAAAATATCACTACCCTATTATCTATTCATTGCCTTTACCAATCTACCCCAAAATTGGGAGTTATCAGTCCTATAGCACCCACTCAGAACTGCCTATTTGTCTTCTCCTCTTGTCTCACTTCTACATGTTATGCTTTTTCTTGCCTTCATGTGTTTGTTCACTCCATTTCTTTTATTTAGATCCCCTTCTGCTTCTCAGAGTTCATCCCAAATCCTCTGTTTTTCTGAGGTTGGCACATAACCCCTTGGAGCCAGATGTTCAGTAAATACCTAAGACATGAAATGAAATGAAGTGAAACAAAATAAAATAAAAAAGGATCATCACAAGATCCAGCTTTTTCATACTTTCTCCCTGTGAGGTGCCCTTTAGTGGCTTCCTGATCACTAAAGGCATTCGTCATCGGTGGGACCGCCCTTGATGCTGCTGTTACCCCCAAGTCCCCAAGCTGCTGTGTGTTTTCAGGAGCCCTCCATGTGCCAGGGCAGGAGTGGAAAGCTGGGCATGTCCTCTTCTCTGTTTCTCTTTGCTTTAAGGGTATGAAAACAGTGTGACTTTGTCTGTTTCCTACTGGGAGCTCAGAGTAAACACAGCTATACACTCTTGATTAACATCTCTCAACCTCCTTGTAATTCAGATAAATCCAAGTGAGAGGCATCATGCTGTACTCCATTTATTCATGTACTCCATTTATTCATGGACTAATGAGTAAATTCATGGACGAATGAATAAATGGATGAATGGAGTACAGCATGATATCTTAATTCAATGACATCCTGTGGATCTGACCCTGAACCCCTAATTGTTTCAGGGTCAGATCTATAGGATACAATGGTGATCCAGTAGATAGCATCCTTGCCCTCAAAAATTTAGGGCTATGGGCCGGGCGCGGTGGCTCACGCCTGTAATCCTAGCACTTTGGGAGGCCAAGGTGGGCGGATCACGAGGTCAGGAGATTGAGACCATCCTGTCTAACGCAGTGAAACCCTATCTCTACTAAAAATACAATGCCAATAGCCTGGCGCAGTGGCAGGCGCTTGTAGTCCCAGCTGCTCGGGAGGCTGAGGCAGGAGAATGGCTGAACCCGGGAGGCGGAGTTTGCAGTGAGCCAAGATGGCGCCACTGCACTCCAGCCTGGGCGACAGAGTGAGACTGTATCAAAAAAAAAAAAAAAAATTTGGGCTATGGTACTGAGTGAGCCAACTTGGTGTGTCTACCTCCTTTGTCTTTCGGTGTTTTCCCTGTAAGCTTCCTCTGATTCTTAGCAGGTGGATTCTAGGCAGGTCTATCCTGCTCTTCTGCCAGGTGAGGTCAGGCAGTTGTAATGGGGCTGGAATTAATGCTACCTGGAGGTGACAGTGGGCCATGCAAGGGATGGGAGGATCTCTGGGTCTTTTATTCCCTCCCTCCCAAGATCAGGTACTTAGGGCTTATTCACACTACTATTCAATGTCAGACTCCTACCCTCAGTTTCAGAAGGTTTGTAAACCTGATGAATAGGCCTTGCCCATGTGGGACAGTTTGGATGGCAAGGCCAATTCTTGCATGGTATGCGGCTGATGGTGGAAACAAGGACAGCTTAGATGGCCGTTCAGTGCAGGTGGGAAAGGAGCGCATGAGAATGGTGGTTGATGGTGTGCAGGTTGGGATCAGCTCCTGCCTGGATCTTAGGTACTGGTCAGTGGCCATGTGTGTTGGGCATGGCCCTGGGCAGTCACTCGGAGCTGACCCAGATCCTTTTGGTCCTGTCTGTCCAGTCCGTCCAGTCCGGCCTCCTCACCATGGATTCACAGAGCTCTGCCCAGGTCAGACTCTACACTTCCTTGGCTGGGCAGCTCTCCTCTGCTGTCCATATCACACTCTCTGGTCTTTGTCTATTTTTTTTTTTTTTGACAATCCATTCATTTGAGCAGTTTCTCAAAGAGGATGCTATTGGCATTGTGATAATTAAATAGTCATAATTAAATCCTCACCTCCATATTTCCAGCTGAACCCTACTTCCCAACTCCACCATCCTTGAGAAGGAGGGGGAGGTACCACTTCTCTCGCAGATCCCAATGACAGGGTCATGGGCACAGACTCTAAGCCTTATTTCCTTCAGAGTTCAGCTTTTGATTCTCAAAAACTTTTTTTCCTCTCAAAAAGGCTGGTTTCTACAACACAAAAATGTTTGGCTTTCCTCAATTATCTTGTTTCTGTTATGAATTTTTAATATCCATGTACAAGCTTAGAAACTGAATATTAAAATGGTCTTTTTGCATCCCTGCTGTTATTCTACCTGGGGCAATGAATGGGTGGGGGTGGGATAAGGCCTGGCAGTTCCAAGGAAAATCTGTGTTCAACATTTCCAAATTTCAATGCAGTGCCCATGTCTGTCTTAGCAGAAAAAATATAGCTTAGGCTCCAGTGGGCGCCTTACTCCATCAGCTGTGGCTTTCTATGACATCACCTGGAGCATTGTCCACCCCCACATTGGCACCGCTTTAATCAAGATAGGCAAAACACAGCATGCCTCCTTAAGATGTCCAAACCTAAACTCAAAGAATCATTTGCCAGGAGGTGGGGGGCACAGATTTAGGAAAGAGATGACAAGACACGTTTCTAGTTTGAAGCGAACAGATCTGTAGCAGAAGGCAAGGACAACTTTGGAGAAATTGCAGAGCAGTTGAGGGTCCCAGGCCCTCAGACGAAGGTTAAGAAAATTATTCAGAGTAAAAGCAGCATCTCATTAGAAAATATGTGTGAGGTAGATTGGTAAATCATGAAGACATATAAAAGCCGAGAATGCTTATCTTGCTTTACTAATAAGTGAACAGCAATCAGAATGGCAAAGAGTAAAAGATGTAAAAAGAGTAAAATGGCAAAGAGTCTGTTAGCACTAAGCGTGGCCAAGGAGGTGGGGTGGGGAGTGAACATTTGCTTACTTAGCCATTAAAATGGTGAACTCAGATATCCAGAACATTCTGGAATATAGTTTGACAAAAGTATTGATATCTTTAGAAAATATATACTCTTTGATAAAGTAATTTCACTCTTATATACACAAAAAATCCCAGCATTATAATGGAGAAAAATTGTAAAATATCTAAATGTAAATCAGCTGAGGATTAAATAAATTTATGGCATAGCCATTCTCCATGATAATGTTGATCTGTATTTATTGATCATGAAATGTAGCCATCGGGTTTTTGTTAAACAATTTTTTTGACATACAATAAAATACGTAATTAGTATATAAAACTTGGTGAGTTTGAAGGTAAGTATATCCCCTGAAACCATCACAATAATCTATGCCATAAACCTATCTATCCATCACCTACAATCACCTCCAAAAGTTTCCCCCATTCCTTTTGTTATTACTTTGGTGATGAGAGCATTTAACATAAGCATATTTTAAATTATACAATACAGGATTATTAACTATAGGCACTATGCTATACAATACATCTCTAGGACTTATTTGTCTTGTATAATAGAAATTTTGTACCCTTTGACTAACTTCTCCACATTTCTCCTCCTCCACCATGTGTTTTTGTTTTGTTTTGTTTTGAGACGGAGTCTCACTCTGTCACCCAGGCTGGAGTGCAATGGTGTGAGCTCAGGTCATTGCAACCTCTGCCTTCTGGGTTCAAGTGATTCTCCTGCCTCAGCCTCCTGAGTAGCTGGGATTACAGGCACTCACCACTACACCTGGCTAATTTTTGTATTTTTAGTAGAGATGGGGCTTCGCCATGTTGGCCAGGCTGGTCTCGAACTCCTGACCTCACGTGATCTGCCCGCCTCGGCCTCCCAAAGTGCTGGGACTACAGGCGTGAGCCACTGCGCCCAGCCATATGTTTTTTAAGTGGGAAAAAAATAAGACAGACTATAAAGCATCTAAAGATAAATATATATATTTATATATATATTTAAAAGCATCTAAAGATAAACATATATATATATATATATGTTTGGAAATGTCTAAAATGATGTATGCTAAAATGCTATCTCTGGGCTGTAAGATTGTAGGCAATTTTCATTCTTTTCCTTATAATTTGTATTTTCTTAATGCTTGGTAAAGAGAATAATCAGAATAAAAGAAGCTACTTGCCCTTAGGAATCCAGTTTAGGTTATTTGTGCTTTTCCTCTCATCAGTAGCCAGAAAATGGCTGGGAAAGATGGGACAGAGAAACTTGCAAGGGTCCTGAGACTACCCTGGGAGCCTAAGGTGATAATAGCTTTTCTTTCTGGAATAAGGAAAAAAGAAGATTCAATAAACAGTTAAATGGAGTTTGTATTTCTTTTAACTTTTGTTCTGCCAAGTATATAGCCCATGTGTAAGAAGAAGGTATTTGTCATACCATGCTAGTATTTTATTTATTAGGAGGAAAAGAGGTATTTGATGTCCTCACAGGGGTAAATGGAGCATGCTTATTTGTCTCTGTAGGACTATTTGCACTTTTTATCTTTCTAACAGCATCAAAATGGAGCTGACCCCATCAAGATTGCCTTATGCTCATTACCTTAGAGGAGGTCTGAATTGGCTGGAGGAAGCAGGCACATGGGGAAAAATGGAGACCAAGCCCCAGAATGGTTAATGAAGTGTGGTTTAGAAGCCCAGTTTCGTATTTATTTTTCAAAGGAGTTTTGTTCTTTAAACAAAAGAAACAAGCACAATGAGCATGGCCATACCTTGGTGGGTCCACAGTTAGGGCTGAACTTGGACCTGTCTCCTCTGCATCTGCAGTGGAGCCACGCCTCACTCGACTCAGAAGCAGGTCATGTGTATGTGCGAATATTAGGGATTGTAGGAGGGTTATTAGCATCACTGGAAGCCTCAAATTTGAACTCCATCTTAAAGACTGGTATTTTAGTGGGAGCTGAATGATGAGAACACATGGTCACATGAGGTGCAGGGGGAATGCACACACACTGGGGTCTGCAGGCGGATGGGGGTGGTAGGAGAGAGAGCATCAAGAAGAATAGCTAATGGATGCTGGGCTTAATACCTGGGTGATGGGATGATCTGTGCAGCAAACCACCATGGCACACGTTTACCTATGTAACAAGTCTGCACATCCTTAGTTTTATTTTTTAAACCACTTTATTGGGGCATGATTGACAAGTAAAAAGCTGTACATATTTAGGGTATACAACTCCATGTATCTGGGGAGAAGTATACACCTGTGAGATTATCACCACCATCATATCAAGGCCATAAGCACATCCCTCACCTTCCAAAGTTTCTTCCCACCTTCTTTATTATTGTCATTATTATTTAATTATTCATCTTGGTGGTAACAACAGTTAACATTAGGTTTACTTCCTTGGCAAATTTTAAATATACAATACAGTCTTGTTAGCTATAGGCACCATAGTAGATCTCCAGAATTTATTTATCTTGCATAACTGAAACTTTGTACCCTTTGATCATCACCTCTCCTTTGCCCTGCCCCCAGGGCCCTGGCGACCCACTGTTCTACTCCCTGCTTCCGCGGGTTAGACTATTTCAGATTCCACATGTAAGTGAGATCATAGAGTATTTGTCTTTTATAGAAACCACCAGTATTTTATTACTTTTATGCCAGGAAGACTCTAAGTTTTGTATTATGTACATCCTTTAGTGAATAGAAAAGTGTGCTGATAGCTTTTGCGAATGTATTTCTGAAAAGTGCAAGAAAATGCATTATTTACAAGCAGGTTAAACATTTCTTCTGCAATTTCATCTATGAGCTTCATTTTCCCAAACCCTCATGAACCAAAAGGTAAACTCAATCTCAGCACACAATTAGTGGCTTTATATGTATAATTCTTATTTGATCATTAAAAGAGAGCTTCTGAGCTCTGCAGACCAATCTCTTCTCCCCTCTTGACCCTGCCAGCCCTTATTTTGTTGTAGCTTTATGCAGTGACCTCCGCCCCTGCCAGCCTTTTTGTCTGGCTAGGCCCACATATGCGTAACTGAAATATCATGAATTCCAGATGAGTAGGATCCAAATTTGTGAGCTTACTCTATATGCTTATTAATTCCACTGCCCCACACAGGTGGAAATGTGGTTTTGAGAGATGTTGGACAGTGTGAATGTTCCCCATACACTGCAAGGATGGAAAAAACATGTGCTAAATAACTCTGAGCTGACCGACTGTAAAAACTCATGGTGCGCAATAGCTCTTAAATTTTTATAATGGCCTGCTTACCTTTGGTGGTCTCGTTACTAGGCTTCAGTAATTGTTGTGTTGGGATTCTGTCTAATGGTGGAAGCATGAGGTAACATTGCTTTAAGATTTCTTAAATGAGTTAATACCTGGGAGGTGCCCTTGACCCTTTTCACTCATTAAACAGAATTTCTTTGTCTCTTAGCTTATATTAAATACATTTAAGAAGACAAAAGAGTTCCTAAAGGGAATAAAAAAATGTACTGGAGTGAGATGTAAGAATGCACCTGGTCAAACCCTGCATACAAGCTTATGATAGGAAGCTAGATGGTGGTCTACTTTGTTAGGTTAGAAATGTTCTTGAAAGAACACCAGCTACCAAAGGTGGGAACTGTGTGTATATATTGAAATAAAGTGCGAAAAGCAGGTCAGCATGAAGATTAATAGGAGGCGAAAATGGCTTTAAAAAATAGGAATTGAAGTAAAGTGCTTTTAAAGTTTCACTTATTTAATTAAAAGTCACAATTATTCATTTATCTGAAGCTGTGGTTTCTTTCTAGATTCATGGTTAAGAATATTGATTCTAGTGCTAGACTTTCTGTCTTCAGCTGTGGGCTAGCTTTGTCATATTGGGTGAGTTGTTCACTTCTGTAAGCCCTAGTTTTCTCATCTGGTAAATGGGGATGACAGTAGTATCTTATAATTGTTACGTGGCTTAAAGGAAATAATCCGTATAAAACATTTAAATAGCATGATGCCTGGACTCAATAAATACTGTTAATTTATGAGTGCTTCTTGTTCCACAGAAGGTGTTATTTCTATATTTCTGCTCTAGACTTGAAGGATGTAATATATTTTTAATATATACTTTATGTCTTCACATGTATTTTTTTTTTTTTTTTTGAGACAGAGTCTTACTCTGTCCCCAGGCTGGAGTGCAGTGGTGCAATCTCAGCTCACTGCAACCTCCGCCTCCCGGTTCAAGTGATTCTCCTGCATCAGCCTCCGGAGTAGTTGGGACTACAGGTGCCCGCCACCGTGCCCGGCTAATTATTATTATTATTATTATTATTTTTGTATTTTTAGTAGAGACAGGGTTTCACCATGTTGGCCATGATGGTCTTGATCTCTTCATCTCATGATCCACCCGCCTCGACCTCCCAAAGTGCTGGGATTACAGGTGAGAGCTACTGCACTCAGCCTTCACACGTATCTTATTTGATTCTTCCCACCATCTTTTGAGGTAGGCAGGGCAGGTGTTATTATCACCCTGTAATAATCAGGGTAGGGTACGTAATATAGTTTGAATATTTGTCCCCTCCAAATCTCACGTTGAGATTTGATCCCCAGGGTTGGAGGTGGGGCTTGGTGGGAGGTGTTTGGGTCATGGGGGTGGATCACTCATGAATGGCTTGGTGCCTTCCCCATGGAAATGGGTGAGTTCTCTATTAGTTTATGTGAGAGCTGGTTGTTGAAAATAGCTGGCACCCCTACTCTTGTTCTCTCTCATCCTCCCTCTCTGGTCATGTGATATGCCAGCTCCCCTTCTTCTGCTATGATTGGAAGCTTCCTGACCACCTCACCAGAAGCAGATGCTGGCACCGTGCTTCTTGTACAACCTGCAGAACCGTGAGCCAAACAAATCTCTTTTTAAAAATAAATTATCCAGCCTCAGTTATTCCTTTATAGAAACACAAAACAGACTAAGACAGTAGGCTTCAGTAACAAATAGGCCCCCAAAACTTTGATGGCTTAACCCAATCAATGTTTACCCATTGCTCATGAAACAGTCCAAGGAAGGTATTTTGGGTTAGAGGGCAGTTTTCCTTCACAGGGTCATTCTGGGATATATTTTCTGGCTTTGCCATCCTTTAATATGTAGACAAACAGGTCCTCATCGTTACCCACGTGCAGCTGGTGGGAAGAGGAAAAGGTGGCACAATACATTTTTGGCTTGAAAAATGGCTCACGTCACTTCTGTGCATATTCTGCTGGGTAGGAATGACAGTTACATGGCCACGTCTAACTAGAAGGGACACCAAAGATAGAGTCTAGCTGTGTGCCTGGAAAGAAGATGAAACATATGACAGATTTATGGTGAAGAGCTAGCAGTCCCTGCCACACATGCATTTAACAGGGTGAAACTGAGTTCCTGGAAGCTAATGTAGCTTGCCCAGTGTGGCATAGATCTTTGTAGTCATCGTCCAGTGTGTTGGGATATGATGTGAATCCTAGCTAGAATCGTAATTAGGGGCAGTGGGGCAGTGAAGAGGATGTAGCAGGAAAATAAGACAGAGCTGGGGGTCACAGAGAGCTAGCCTGACATATGGTGTGGGGATGCCCATCCAAGCAAATTCCTTGGAGGGTGCTCACAGCTGCTTTGTTCAGTGCTCCATGCCACTTTGCTTGCATTTCTTGCTGTTTCTTTTTCCCATTTGTAAATGCCTGCTGGGCCACTTGCCCTGAGTAAAGTAGTTTCAACTCTCCACTGAGATAAAACAATAGCACCTCCCCAGCTGCTATTGTTGCAGGCATCCTGGCTGCAAGCTCAAGGAGAAAACCTTGAATCAATTTGTCTCATGGAGGCGGAGGAGTTGGCTGCCTGCCCTTCACAACTTGTTAAAGTGAACACTTAGACTCTAGGGGGGCCAGAGGGTTGATTCTCGCTCCGTGATCCTCTCCACTGATTGTTTTAGGTGCTGGGATGTCAGTGTCACAGTTCTGAGGGCGGGGAGGGGTTTAGTGCTGAGCCTTCCATCTCTTTCTTGCCCGAAATGCTTTTAAAAAGTAAAACTTCAAATTTGCTGGAATTTTGCCTAGATACTTCTTCTCTCCCGGCCAGACTCAAATGCTCCCCCAAAGTTATTCCCTTGGGACAAGAGTCTCAAAAGCCCATGGCTCCTCCCATTCTGGGAGAGGTGGTTAATACTCAGGTCACATACACTTCAGACCCACGATGGCGGGGGCCCCCTCTCCATCCTGGCCGATGGCCGATTGGACCAGCCAACAAGTTTTGTTTTACTTGACATGAAAGCTGGTTGAAGTTAAGCAGGAGACATGTTTTTGTTTCTTTAATAAATAAAAGTAAGGACTCTGTACATGAATAAAAGTAAAAGTCACTCCCCTGAGGTTTTTAGGCTTCCAAAAATAGTGCCAAGCTTAGCCAAGGCCAATGCAGCCAGAATTTCCATGGAAAGCTTCACTGGTGAGTAAGAGGCAGTGCCAGGGGATGTACAAACAGGCTGCCCCGTCTTCTCCCCCAAGCCCTTCCTGTCTCAGCCGCTGGGAGTTTAGAAAACAGGTTTTTGAAATCGGGTTCATTTTCTGGTTTCAGATAAAGTCAATGGCAACAGCAGCACTATTTATTTATCATGGAATCCAATTCAGGGGCTGCAAGGGCTCTGGGGAAGTGGATGGTGAGGTGGTTTACAGTGGAGGAGCTGGGGGAATTTGTCCTTGTCAGACAGGGAAGACTTATTTCTTGAATGAAAGATGCAGCAAGAAAATTATACTAAACAAACAGATGTTTTTAAAAAGTCTGTTTTAAAAGTAGCTTTCTCTTCCTCCAAATAATTGATTATTCATGGCAAAGGTGAGCCGGTTAACAACAAGAAATTGTCTGCCAGTATTTTGAGCTAGAGCTTCCCACTCTTCAGGGTTTGCTGCACAGCTTAGAGGGCTGCTCATCATGTCCACCTGCACCCACAGCCCAGTTGTCTCTCCTTGAACGAGACTGAAGTATTAGCATTTTTCTGTCCAGCACACTTTACTGGGTTTTAGAGGAACTATTAGAAATATGAGAAAAAAAAGAACCATACCGGCCAGGGTGGGTCGCACCACCTCTACTGTACAATGACCCTTAGAAGGTGCTGTGGCTCAGAGGAACAAACCTGAAGTTTCAGGAAAGCGGATTTTAAAAATAAGCACGCTTTTGGGGGAGGGAGGGGGATGGTGACATTTTTAGCTATTAAAAATTCAGCTCTGCTTGGGAATGAGTGCATCGTTGCTTGAAAAATGGTTTTTCATAAATGAATCTGTTCTTCATGAAATCAAGGAGACTTAAAAAGGGCTCAGAAGGTAAAATCAGAAAATTCTCTAAGGGGTACCTCAAGCTGAACAAAAGAGGAAAATACTCTTTTCTACCATCTCAAGTTGTAACTTGGTTTTTCTCATGTGCTCTCATTTGGAGGGTGTGTGTGTGTGTGTGTGTGTCCAGGATATGGAGAAGGTTTAATTACACACATTATCCATCAGAAACTTACCGAATACCAGTTTGAAAGACAGAAAAAGTAAACTGGAATAAACAGTGATTATAAATTTTATTTTAATTCATATTTTTCAGTGGGCCAAATAATCACGGCAACAGGACTTTTAGAAGCACGTCCTCTGAAAGTCATTTTCTGCCTATGCTTGGAAAGGGTTTGTGGGTCTTTCCTCAGGAAAGATCACCTGGTGAGGTGATCAAGAGTTTGCTAGCCCAAGAGACGAAGGTGTGTCATCTTATTTCCCTTGATTACATTGTGGGGGAAGGTAGCAAACTCATTAACTGTGAAAAATAATACAACATATGTTTTATTTCTGGAGTCTTCAAAGAAATGATTTTTTTTTAATTTTAGTTTTTTTAAAAATTATACTTTATGTTCTAGGGTACATGTGCACAACATGCAGGTTTGTTACATATGTATACATGTGCCATGTTGGTGTACTGCACCCACTAACTCGTCATTTACATTGGGTATACCTCCTAATGCTATCCTTCCCCCCTCCCCCCACCCCACGACAGGCCCCGGTGTGTGATGTTCCCCTTCCTGTGTCCAAGTGTTCTCATTGTTCAATTCCCACCTATGAGTGAGAACATGCAGTGTTTGGTTTTCTGTTCTTGTGATAGTTTGCTGAGAATGAT
>NW_012102009.1:3863669-3892911 GCF_000951045.1 Mandrillus leucophaeus
TGTACCTCTGGTAGAATTCAGCTGTGAATCCATCTGGTCCTGGACTTTTTTTGGTTGGTAGGCTATTAATTATTGCCTTAATTTCAGAGCCTGCTATTGGTCTGTTCAGCAATTCAACTTCTTCCTGGTTTAGTCTTGGGAAAGTGTCCAGAAATTTATCCATTCTTCTAGGTTTTCTAGTTTATTTGCGTAGAGGTGTTTATAGTATTCTCTCATGGTAGTTTGTATTTCTGTGGGGTCGGTGGTAATATCCCCTTTATCATTTTTTATTGTGTCTATTTGATTCTTCTTTCTTCTTTCTTAATCTTGCTAGCAGTCTATCAATTTTGTTGATCTTTTCAAAAAACCAACTCCTGGATTCATTGATTTTTTGAAGGGTTCTTTTGTGTCTCTATCTCCTTCGGTTCTGCTCTGATCTTAGTTATTTCTTGCTTTCTGCTAGCTTTTGAATGTGTTTGCTCTTGCTTCTCTAGTTCTTTTAATTGTAATGTTAGGGTGTCAATTTTAGATCTTTCCTGCTTTCTCTTGTGGCCATTTAGTGCTACACATTTCCCTCTACACACTGCTTTAAATGTGTCCCAGAGATTCTGGTATGTTGTATCTTCGTTCTCACTGGTTTCAAAGAACATCTTTATTTCTGCCTTCGTTTCATTATGTACCCAGTAGTCATTCAGGAGCCGGTTGTTCCATTTCCACGTAGTTGAGCGGTTTTGAGTGAGTTTCTTAATCTTGAGTTCTAGTTTGATTGCACTGTGGTCTGAGAGAGAGTTTGTTATAATTTGTATTATTTTACATTTGCTGAGGAATACTTTACTTCCAGCTATGTGGTCAATTTTGGATAAGTGCGATGTGGTGCTGAGAAGAATGTATATTCAGTTGATTTGGGGTGGAGAGTTCTGTAGATGTCTATTAGGTCTGCTTGGTGCAGAGTGGAGTTCAATTCCTGGATATTCTTGTTAACTTTCTGTCTCATTGATCTGGGAGAACCACTATTCTCTTCAAAGGTGTCTGATAGGGACATTTAAATCTGTAGCGGGTTCTGCTGCCTTTTGTTTGGCTGTGCCCTGTCCCCAGAGGTGGAGTCTACAGAGGCAGACCGGCCTCCCTGAGCTACAGTGGGCTCCACCCAGTTCTAGCTTCCTGGCTGCTTTGTTTACCTACTTAAGCCTCAGCAATGGCGGGTGCCCCTCTCCCAGCCTCGCTGCTGCCTTGCAATTAGATCTCAGAGTGCTGTGCTAGCAATGAGGGAGACTCCATAGGCGTGGGACCCTCCAAGCCAGGTGCGGGATATAATCTCCTGGTGTACTGTTTGCTAAGACCCTTGGTAAAGCGCAGTATTAGGGTGGGAGTGACCTGATTTTCCAGGTGTTGTGTGTCATGGTTTCCCTTGGCTAGGAAAGGGAATTCCCTTCTCCCTTGTGCCTCCCGGGTGAGGGGATGCCTCGCCCTGCTTCGGCTCTGGCTCGTTGGGCTGCACCTACTGTCCTGCACCCACTGTCCAACACGCCCCAGTGAGAGGAACTTGGTACCTCAGTTGGAAATGCAGAAATCACCCGTCTTCTGTGTTGCTCACGCTGGGAGCTGGAGGCTGGAGCTGTTCCTATTCAGCTATCCAAAAATGATTTTAAGAAGGCTTCCTGGTTACTTAAAATTTTCAAACAAGGCCAGGTGTGGTGCCTCACGCCTGTAATCCTAACACTTTGGAAGCCAAGGCAGGCAGACCATTTGAGGCCAGGAATTCAAGACCAGCCTGGGCAACATGGTAAAACCCTGTCTCTACTAAAAACACAATTAGCTGGGCGTGGTGGTGCATGCCTGTAGTTCTAGCTACTCAGGAGGCTGAGATGGGAGAATCACTTGACCCCAGGAGGCAGAGGTTGCAGTGAGTTGAGATCGTGCCACTGCACTCCAGCCTGGGCAACAGAGCAAGACCCTGTGTCCAAAAAAAAAAAAAAAAAAAGTTTCAAACAAAACTGTAATCACAATAACTCAAAAACAAACACTTTTTTTGTTGTTGTTGTTGTTAGAAAGAACTCCTGTATTATAAAGACAAATCCTACTTGGGCCAGAAGCCTGTGTTTCTCACTGGTGAGCTGAGATTCTTTGAACGTGCCCATCTTTCATGCTTCTAGTCTTGGATACTCTTCTTGTTCAATTTTAGCTGTAAACATACGTAAAAGGTGTGATCCTGTCCTGTGTGTTTTGATACCCAACCCTTCAGATATTCGATTAGAAGAGTGTAGTGCTGCTAAGAAATGTTGTAGTCTCATTAAAGAAACATTTTAGTGAAAATGTTCAAGAAATTGACTGCTTGTGAATTCTTGTCTCTGTGTTGGGAAAACATCTGGGTAAATGGTGGGAAAAAAAGTCATTTTATAAAGTAGATGGTGTTTTATAGTATATCAGATCTTCAAATGTTTGTCCACCCTGGCAGTGCACCTGTTGTAGACAGCAATGCCTTCCTTTATAAAAGAACATCCCTTTCCAGCTTTCAGTCATAGAAACATGCATTTCAGTAAACAAGTCCGTCTTTACCATATGCTGTGCTTTTCACAAGTCTATAGCCTTCAATGTTAACCCTCCTGGATCATCTTTCTTACTTGAAGTGGCTGGCTCACCTGTTTTGACCCTTCCCTATAATGAAGTTTCTTTCCTTTCCCAGTGACACTTTCTACTGTCTTCGGGTTGGTATGCCTGCATCTCCCTTAACCACAATTGTGGATTGTTGCATGCCTTGTAGGACATCTAAATGTCACTCCTAATTTGAAGTTGAAGAAATTGAGCCAGGAATGATAAAGGGGTTTCTCCCATCTCAGTGTGAATATAAAGGTCACCTGCTTTGTTGCCTAAATATTTCTCAGAGCTGTCACCACCTCTTTCCCCCAACATCCTCTGCCCTAGGTCAGTATTCATCGCCTTCCTCTGGACCCTATTAAAATTGCCTCTGGTGTAGTCTCTCCTTAGCTAGCCTCTCCCACTGGAGTTAGACCGGTCAATCTAAAATGTGAATGTGGTCAATGCCACTTCTGTGCTTTATACTTTCAGTGAGTACCCATCACCTTTCAGATGAGTTTCAAGTTTTTTAGCCCAGTATGCCAGCTGCACTGTGATGTGACCTCTATCTATCTCTCTAAACTGATTTTAAAAAATCTTTTTCATCTCATTCTTTATGCTCTTTTAACATTGAGCTGCATGTGGTACCCCCAACATACATCCACACCACCAAACTTCACTTACATTTGAAGTTTTGCTCATATTATTCCTGTATCAGTCAGATATTTTGGTTGCAAGCAAATGAAACGAACCCTGGTTAACTTAGGCTGGAAAGAAATTTATTAAAGGGACATTGGGCAGCTTACAGAAGTGCCACTAAAGCTGAAGAACTAGGTCAGAGGCTAGCCAGCTGAAATCATAACTCAAATCATGCTCTGGAACAGATCTATTGAGTTCACACTGCTGCAGCCCCCAACGTTGTGGCCAGCACCGCCCACATCCTGATGCTGGGACCTGGGGGCTGCCCCTGGCTCCGCTGGCATCACAGTCTTTGGGAACAAGACCTTGGGATGACTGCTGACAGTGCCAGAAATGACTTTTTGTGGTCTGTGTTTCATTGTATCATTAGCTCCTGGTTTAATGCTTTCGGCATGCATATCTATCTGATTATCCAAGCCTAAGTCACATGCCTACTTCTTAACTATATAGAAGAAAGGGAAGTCTCAGGGTTGTACACCTTCTATAGTAGGAATTCTACCAAGCTTCAAAAGGAGAAAAATTCTCCGAACAAAGGAATGAAGTTCAGAACTGAGCATCCCAAAGAAGGATAACTGGCCGTTATAATTCCTCAGCCTTTGTGACATTCTGTGAGCTGCTCAGTGTCCTTTCATGGCTAACTTGTAGTGCTTTGTCACTTCTTTATTCACCTAGTTAAATCTTGCCCATGTTCTAACATAAACACAAATAGGTTTGCTATAAAGAAGTCTTCCTTGCACCCCAGGTTGGGATTAATCTTTTCCTTAGCTTTTAGGCATATTTATGCGTTATTGCTTATGATATTTTATTGTGTTCCTGTTTAAGTATTTGTGTCTGCATATTATTTGTAAGTCCCCCAGGGGTATGCACTTTGCCCTAGACATCTTCCAGTGCCCAGCACAGTGTTTGGCTTATACGACATGTCCAATGAATTCACTCACTCACTCACTCACTCATTCACTCATTCACTCACTCACTCACTCACTCACTCACTCACTCACTCACTCACTCACTGTTTGTTGAGCTGAATTGCCAAAGATTACACTTGTAATCAGTGACATAGGTGCAGTAAAATTCAAGTCTCTTCACTTTAGTGTTTCTAAAGTGATGGAAGCTGTGACATCCCTCCTTTCCTCTCCTTTCCCCCTCTTCTACCCTAATCATTATTTATTTCTTTTCATAGTTTAGCTTCTGCTAGTCTTCATCCTTCCCAGTAAATTTCTCTCCTAACCATTGCCTTGGCAAATGGTTCAAGGAACCTAGAGCTGTTGATTTGTAAACTGTGGTCCTGCCAGGTCAAGGGGAGGCATGGAGACTTTGGACTTGGAGTAAGCAGATGCAGAGAACTTTTGAGAAAATATGTGCAGCTACAATTTTGTCTTCAGTAATTATGCCAGGAATTGAATTAGGTTTTCTTGGAGCAGAAGGTCTAATAGATCAATGCTCTAGTCTATGAGCCCTCTGGCCAAGAAGAGCATGCGTTTTTAAGAGGAACATAAACACAGCTCACATTGGTCATATAGCAGCTTGGGTAGATGGATTTGTACTTCAGCAGACAGTTGGTCCCTGGGTAGAAACGTGGGCCAAGGGCCAGGAGACCCCCAGTTCAATTTCCAGTTAAGTCATCTCTGTTTATTTCTCACAAAATACATATTTAAAAAATTTGAAATTAAAACGTCATGCTTAAAACACTCTACAGTAAACAGAGGTCTTAAAAGAATATCTCTTGCCAGCATCACTTTTTGTTAAAGCTGTATCCAATTTAAAGTTTATTTTATACCCAGGATACGGAATGGCGCACAGAGTGCTGCAGAAATCACCACACATCTGAGCAGGACCAATCAGATGTTTTGGCAGGACATCTCCCTGAACGGGACACCCCCAAGCTTGTGGGGGTGGCTTCAGGCATTGATGAACACATGTGCACAGGCACAAGGGGGCATTAAAAACAAGGTGTGTGCATCTACAACGCTCTCCTTTCTGCTGCGCTCAACAAGTCCTGTTGATTCTACCTCTTACATATCTCTCATATCTCTCCTTTGTCTTCATCTTCTCCCCACCCTGGCCCCATCGCTATCACCTCATAATTGGTCTCTCTGCTTCCACTATTGTCTCTTTCCAATCAGTCTGTACCGTTTCACTCACACCACCCTCATCTACTACTTCAAATCCATCGATGGCTTCCTGTTACCCTTAGAATAAAGGCAAAAATTCTTAACATGGTCCAAGCCCTTATGATCTGGCCCCATCCAGCTCTCCAGCCTGATCTGCTCTCTGTAGGGCAACCATGCTGGCCTGCCAGCCATGTGACCTTGTGCCACATCCCTCCTGTGCAAAGACACCCTCGTGCTGTTCCTTCTACCTTGGAAGTGCTCCACAATGCCTTACCCCTTGCTCTTCACTGGCTTAATGCCCACCTATGCTTCAAATCTTGGTTTTGAGATCACTTCCTTAGAAAACTTCTGTACCCTCCCACCCCCATGAGATCCCCTTGTTCTCTACTCTCACAATACTGCATGAGCATTTTTCTTCTTTTTAGCATTTATTGTCACTTGAGCCGATACATTTATTTCTGTGATTATTTGAAGAATCTTGTTTCCACTAACAATACTGGAAACATGTCTGGAGGACTAATTGCAAACCTGGAAGTTTCTAAGTGTGTCAATATATTAGCATACTTGGTTTTTACAAAAACAGAGAAAATATTTCCTATTACTACCCTCCCTGAGGTCTTAAGTAACTAGCTCACAGCCACACAGCTAGTAATCACAGATTTGGGATTTGAACCAGGCCGGCTGACCCCACGGTGCACATATTTCATCATGATTCTGTGTTGCCTTCCTACTACATCAGTGTTTCTCAATTTTTGCTTCATGTTTGCCCTCCCTACCACCCAGCTCTTGAGGCCAAAGAACCTTTGTTTAGATATGTTTTACTGATCCTCTCCCATGAAATTTTACTACCACAACTACACTGTAGTATGCAGAACAATGCTCCCCTCCCCAAAATATTCACATCCTACACCCTGGAGCCTGTGAATTTCTTACATTACATGGCAAGGAGGGAACTGAGGCTTCAGATGGCATTCAGGTTGCTAATCAGATGACCTTGAGATGAGAGACGATGTGGCAGGCACTATGCTAGGAACAAGAGATGGAGTAGTGATCAAAGCCAGAGACAATTCTTGTTTTGTAGTACAGTACATGAATTTTCCATGGGGGTAATATTGCCCCTAATGGGAAAAATAAATTCTTGGGGTGGTGGAAAAACTTTATTCTATTCATATATAAAACACAGATATGCATAGAGCACGTGCGTGCACACACACACACACACACAGAGTTGTATTAGTTTTCTATTGCTGCTGTAACAAGTTACCATAAACTCAGTGGCTTAAAATAACAGAAATAATTATCTTACAGTTCTAGGAGCTGTGTCACTGGGCTGAAATCAGGATGTTGACAGGGCAGCATTCCTTCTGCAGAACCTAGGGGAGAATCTGTTTCCATGCCTTTTCTAGTTCGTAGAGGCTGCTGGCATTCCTTGGCTGATAGTACCTTCCTTCTGTGAGAGACAATTATCTGGGTGGGCCCAATGTAACCACAAGGGCCCTTATAAGTGGAAAAAGGAGGCCAGAGAGCCAGTGTCAGAGCGATGCAGTGTTAGAAAGACTTGACTAACCATTGTTGGCTTTGAGGATTAAGGAAGGTACTATCAGCCAAGGAATGCCAGCAGCCTCTAGGAGCTGGAAAAGGCATGGAAACAGATTCTCCCTTAGATTCTGTAGAAGGAATGCAGCGCTGCCAACATCCTGATTTCAGCCCAGTGACACAGCTCCTAGAACTGTAAGATAATTATTTCTGTTATTTTAAGCCACTAAGCTTATGGTAACTTGTTATAGCAGCAATAGAAAACGACTACAATTCTGTGTGCATGTGCGTGCTCTATGCATATCTGTGTTTTACATATGAATAGAATAAAGTTTTTTCCACTACCCCAAAAATTTATTTTTCCCATTAGGGGTAATATTACCCCCATGGAGAATGCATGTACTGGACTGCAAAACAAGAATTGTCTCTGGCTTTGATCACTACTCCATCTCTTGTTCCTAGCATAGTGCCTGATACATAGTAGGCACCTAATAAGTATTTGTTGAGTAAATGAGTGAATGAATGATTGAATGAGTATGAATTTGAATTAAGGGTCATAATCCTACTTATGAAAAATAAAAAGGGCTAAAGGACTCCATGTTAGGAACAGAGTGAATCATTGTTTTTGAATAACTATGAGACCATAGTGCTGTGAACAGTGCGTTCATCACCACGGATTTATCAATTTCCAAATGCACCTGTAGCAATTGGTTAGACCAGTGGAAGTACCAGCAGAAAGAGTCTTGGGAATGTCAGCTCTGTGGTGTGCCATGAGCGCAGTGGCAGGCAAATAGCCTTCGACCATTTGGAGTAATTGAATGAAAGATCCTCACATCTAGGGAAAAGTAGTCAAGATCTACTGTGAACTGGGTGAAACTACTTAGCTTATTAATAGTCAAGCTTCCTATGTACCAGCTTCCTTTTGTACATTCTCTTTATAGAACCCGTGCACGATCAGTATTTTAATTCCCATTAGCAGATGTCACAGCTCAGAGAAGACAAGTTCTTGCTCAAAATCTCTTCACAAAAATTTTCTGGGCACTCCAAATCTAGAGAAGGAATGCCTTCCAATTCATTGTCATTATTTTAGCTCATCACAAATCTTTAAGATTTGAGTTTAAATGAGTCATTTTTACATTTTAGATGGAGCCAGGGAACATCAGTGGCATATGCTATTTTTCTGCCAGTTCCCTTTCTTCCCTTTCATTTGCCAAGCATCCACTCGGAAAGGGCTTTCCAGGGCTTCAGTGTTGGTGGCCCAGCTTTTGCAGGAGAACCTACAACATCGTGTGATTTTCTGGCCACCTTGGCTCTGGGGAAGGTGCAGGCTCTTCCCGGGGCCTGCTCTGTGTCTGTGTAGTGGTGATGATGGGAGCACTGAGCTCCATTGGATGACAGGACATGCTGGCTTTGGTTTTGCCCCAGCATTGGCAAGTTGAGCACATTCCTTTTTGACCCTCCTAGAGCTGCTGTGTGGGGCAGTCAGGCAGAATCACACCATTGGGGTGGATCTAGGGGGATGGAGTGTGGAATGTGCAGAACTCTGTCTTCCTTGCCAACTAGGAATGGGAAGACCGGAGGATTACTGGAGGGAGGGCAGGGGTCTTCATGGAAGTGGCCAAGTTGGGAACCAGGGCACAGTGCAGTGCAGGAGGCCTCTAGGAGAGTCATTTCTCAGGCACATGAGAGGGATGGACTCAGAACCACACTTGGCAGGATCTGTCTCTTCACTTGATCTTACCACATGGCAGTCTTGGTCTCCAGGGCCATGCATAGCTAACGAGAAACACTTGTCTGGCATTCACATTTATAAATAACTTTCCTGTGCAAGATCTCAGGATGGTGAATCTTGGGATCTGATCCAACCTCTCCATGGCTGTTTTGCTTTCATATTTTAGCAATCACTGATTCCAGTGCCTACTATGTGCAATGATAATGGGAAACACAAGCATTTGGATTACATTTTTCATTCAACATATTTTTGACTTCCATTATCCAGTTTTATCCTATATCCCATCCTGTGAGATTGGATCTTATGCCTCATTTTTTCAGATGAGAAAATTAAAGCTTAGAGGGCAAATGAACATGTACTAGTTTGTTAAGCTGTGGACACTAATAATATGATCTACCATAGTATTAACACTACTGTAAATGCTTACATTCACTTAATTCCCAGAGCATTATTATTCTCATTTGGCATGTGCAAAACTTGAGGTGTAAAGTGAGTAACAACTTGCCCAAGATCATATACTCAATAAGAAGAGAAAGGATGTGAACTTAGACAACCTGGCTCCATAGACTAGTTTCAACCACTGTGCTATCCAACAAAGTAGGGCTCAATGCCAGGGCTCGGTTCCATACTGTTCTTTCCTCTCTACCATGCTACCTTTCTATGCCATAGATCTGGAATATGTAAAGGAAAATGACATTGTTCTTGCTTATAGTCTGTTGGGGGAAAAGGTGTGCAGCAGGTGACTCTTCAGGGCGAAAACCCTAAGTGCTAAGCTGAGGTTAAGGGGAACTTTAGGGAACCCTGAGGAATGGCCCAGGAGACTTAGATCTCATAGCCTCCGTAGCCCTTTCCCTGCTGATCCTTTTCATACTGGCCTGGCCAGTCCTAATTTCTCCCTGAAACAGAGTAGCCTTCACAGTTGTCCTGGGTTGGTCATTTTGACCTCATATTTAGGGGTCTGGGGTCATTTCTCTAGGAAGTTTCTCCCATATGCAGCTTGACTAATAAACATAGAGGTCATGAGCAAGCAAATTGCTCGAAAGAAGTATCACAAAGTGTCCTGTACCAAATGCTCTACTTCCTGAAGATGGGGACCCTTTGGACTCCTGGCTGGTTCTCACCAACTTGGAAGGATCATGTGTTGCTGCCTCTGTTGGGGGCTGCCATTTCTAATCTTGAACTGAACCTGGCACATCATGGCTACTTTCTCCCAACTATGAGCCCAGTTCAGTCTTGCTATACTTCTGGGGTTGATAGTTTAAAATATTTGCAATTAGAGGTGTCATTTAGTTACCATCATCACCATAATTTTGCCAGAATACCTATAGTTTGGTTGCTTTGATCATCACTTTCTTCCTGCTAGCTCTGAAAGTATACCTAGGCCCACCTGTTGGGGTTCTTGCCTGCTCTTTCTTTGCCCACCCCAAGTATACATCTTTGTCATCACAGCTTGAAACTTCTGGAACCCTGGCTGATTAGTGCCTTGTATGCGTACTTAGGAGACATGCATTTGTTTAGTTCAGGCTTTAAATTAGCCGGGAATCACCCCCTCAAATTGACTTAGAATTTATTTGGCTATTTGATGTTTGGGGAACAAGTTATACAGAAGTTGGTGTCTCACTCACTAGTAAGGATCTCAGATAGTCTTGCTTTGTGGTTTATAGTGAGAAGGTGATAATCTGTGTTCATGGTAATATCACCAAGTAATATAAAACCATCTGATGTCATGTTTCCTTAGCACTTTACTCTTAACCTCGATGTAGCATTTAGTACCTGTATTAGGGTGATTTGTTTTCATGCCTGTCTCTCCCATATACAATATGCTTCTCAAGGTCAGGAATCTGCCTCATTCATTTTTGCATTTTCAGTCCAAGCATGGTACCTGGAACACAATATGTATAGAAAAATCAAATCAGTGTCTTTGATCTATTTCATAAATAACTCACTATTGTCAACCACTGAATCATAACTATATAGTTATATCTCCAAGTATTAAGTTTTTAGCTTGAGCAAAAATTATAAACTAAACTTTAGCAAAAATTATAAACTAAACTTCTTTATTTAACAAAAATTATAAACTAAACTTATTTCTGCAGCAATCCTGTGTTCTTCTACTTCTCCAAGCATGTGATAGTACAACTGCTTAGCATGCTGAAGGAATCTATTACTTTCACTCATATTGACCATAATTTTAGTAACAAACATTCCTATTATACTTACTATATGTCAGGTACTGTTTTAAGACCTTCCATGAGTTTTTACAACAATCCTGTTACTGCCTTCCTTTTACCAAGAGCCAAAGAGACTAGCTCAAGGTGATGCTAACTGGGAAAGCTGGGGTTTGGACCTGGTACAGTGAGTCAGAGGGCATGCACTTAGATGCTGTGTTATGCTTCCTTTTGAGTAACTTCCTTAACCAAGCAACATTTACTGAGATTCTGTGGAATACATTTTCTCGGATAATCTTGACAGTAAGACTAAGAGGTATAATTTTTATTAGTTTCATTTGTCAATTGAGGAAACCGAAGCACAGGTTAAAGAGCTCGTCCAAGGTCATATCACTAGTAAGGGGAGAAGATTGAATTTAGAAACAGATGCCCTGCTCCTTCTCTCCTATCACTGCTAGCTACAAATCAGTTAACTCCAACCATTTCTTTAATTCCGGGGCCTTGTTTGTCAGAATTTTCACTTTGCCAATTTGAATCTTCAGAGGCTTTGGAGTTTAACAGATCTTGGTTTGAGTCCTTATTCTTCCACTTTCTAGTTCTGAGACATTGGTCAAGTCAAACTAACTTCTTGGTGTCTCAATTTTCTTGTCATGAAAATGGGTTTTCAAAGGCTGCATGTTCTCATTTATAAGTGGGAGCTGAACTACGAGAACACATGGACACATGGGGGAAACACCACACACTGGGGCCTATCGGGGGTGGTGGGAGGAGGAAGGGGAGCATCAGGAAGAATAGCTAATGCATGCTGGGCTTAATACCTAGGTGATGGGATGATCTATGCAGCAAACCACCATGGCACACGTTTACCTAGGTAACAAACCTGCACATCCTGCACATGTACCCCTGAACTTAAAAGTTGAAGAAAAAAAAAAAAAAGAAAATGGGTTTTATGTGTGAAAATTAGATGAGAGGATGCCTGAGGGGAGGGCCTGGTGCATGGTCAAGCTCCGTACATATTAACTTCTATTCACAGGGTTGGCAAATGGCCACATGGTCCAGCGGCAGAAGGAGGATTTGAGCTCACAACTCCCTGCTTGACCTTGTTGAATCCCTCTACTTCTCATCTGTGTCCTTGTGTTCTTTCCCTGCATCCTCCCTTCTTCACCTTATTTAACGGTTTAATTGGGTAGGGGGGTATGTAAATGCCCTTTTCAGAATAAGCAAGTTTTATTAAAGACTCTTTAATTGGTTTCAAAGACAAGAAAGTATTGATTATAGAACTAAATAGTTCTGGGAACAATGTCACCGAGTTAAAGAAGGAGGAGCAACAGCATTAGGTCTGTGAAAATTTGTAGTCTGTGGGCCTATTGTTAGTTAAACCTCAGATAGGTTTTCTGGAAATAGCTGTGTAGAGCAATATATGAATCCTGGAAATAAAAAATCAGAAAGATTAGATAGATTAGATAACCCCCAGGACAAAACAAAACAAAAATTAAATAAAGGAAAAATAAAAAGAGATAAATAACAAATACCTTCGTACTCCGATAAAACAGATCTGTCCCATTTATGAGCTATCAAACAATGCCTGCACTTTACCACCATTCTTTTCACTCCATGAACTTCGAATGCCTTAAATACACTAACTTAAGACAAGTTCTCACCTTCTACAGAAGCAAGGTGGAGGTAGGTCAGCCTGCAAGGTGAACTTGGCTTTCTGGGGGAGGGAGAAGTAGCAGTCTGGCAACTTCACAAGAACCTTTGCCTCTCTGCGTGGCCACGGTCACCTGGCAGCTGCCGTAGCTGGGGCTTGGGCAGCCCCAGGCTCTAACCTCTTCTCAATAACTGCTTTCCTTTTGCAAAATGATGATGTTCTTTCCCAAGTTAGGGGACAAGAATGTTGTTTTCCAGAATGTACTCTGAAGCTAGGATACAGTTACTCATCTGGTTTAATTTAAAATGCAAAATCTTTGAAAAATAGGTATTTTCAAAATAAGCGTTTTGGTTTGGAGCTCTGGTTCTCATTAACTTGGCTGAATCTTTTGATGATATGTTGGAACTGCTTAAACACCAGCTCACACGCCTGCTCTCAGGTGTTCCTAAACCCGCTGCTTCCCCTGGGGACCGCAGGCCTGTGGCGTCCTGACAGCCCTACGCTGCAGCCTGGTGTTCCCCTTGCTCCATCCGTGACTTTTTTGAAAGGGAGCTGAATGGTTTAATGTGATGTTTTGGTAATCTCTGCCACTCTGCTAAAGTGCATGGGGCAGGAATGACAGTACTTGGGGGTCTTGTTCTGCCTTCAAACACTAGCAAAAATCTTCTGGTATCCACGATCTCTCACCTCTCCTCCTGTCATGCCTCCTTGGCCAGGAACTTACTGTCACTGGAGTTCATTGTATGTGAGTCTTGAAGAAAAAACTTCGGCTGAATCTGCAAGCCTGATAGGGGTGTATTCAGTGTTATTAGACCAAGTCAAACGTAATCTCTGTAACTACTGTTAAGCCTAGGATGTGTGGAACAAAAAAGACATTACAGGGGCCTGTCAAATTACGTGTGTACTTTAAGGCATTCCTTTTGTCTGTGATGTTCCAAGTACTTTAAGAGCATTACCAGCCAGGCGTGGTGGCTCACACCTGTAATCCCAGCACTTTGAGAGACTGAGGCAGGAGGATCACAAGGTCAAGAGATCGAGACCATCCTGGCCAACATGGTGAAACCCCGTCTCTACTAAAAGTAAAAAAATTAGCTGGGTGTGGTGGTGTGTGCCTGTAGTCCCACCTACTCAGGAGGCTGAGGCAGAAGAATCACTTGAACCTGGGAGGCAGAGGTTGCAGTGAGCTGAGATTACGCCACTGCACTCCAGCCTGGGTGACAGAGCGAGACTCCGTCTCAAAAACAAACAAGCAAACAAAAAGCATTACCTTCTGCTTCTCAGAAATAACCTTCTTTAGGGAGGAAGGCAGGAGACTTAGGAATCCTTTTTCTACATACAGGTCCCCTGGAAAGGGATAGCAGGGCTCTGAGACTGCAGTCACCTAAATTTCAGGGTTCCAAGCCTTGGGTGTTATATGTGTGAGACATGATTTTTCCCTTCTGTTAGCATGGTGGTAGAGGTTCTGTACTGTCCACATGAAGCCTCATGCCCCTTGACCATCCCCAGAAGCTGTGATTCCCCAGAGAGGGTACATTTGGAAAGCTTTCCTCAACCCTTCACTGCTTTGGTAGGACTTCTCTTCAGAAGACTCCAGAAAAACTTCCCATTTAGAAAGTAGGAAAGGATGCAGTCTTTTTTTTTTTTTTCTTTTTGAGACAGAGTTTTGCTCTGTTGCCCAGGCTGGAGTGCAGTGGCGTGATCGCGGCTCACTCAATTTCCGCCTCCCGGGTTCAAACAGTTCCCTCCCTAAGCCTCCCGAGTGGATGGGATTATACGCATCCGCCACTACGCCCAGCTAATTTTTTTGTATTTTTAGTAGAGATGGGGTTTCACCATCTTGGCCAGGCTGGTCTTGAACTCCTAACCTTGTGATCCACCCATCTTGGCCTCCCAAAATGCTGGGAGTACAGGCGTGAGCCACAGGTCCCGGCCAGGATACAGTCTTAATCTCATTATCCTTCTGATACTTCTTGGGACTCAACCTGCTCAAGCCATAGTCAATTCAACTGTGACCTCACATCATAGGACTCTCGGCCCTTGCCCCAGAAGCAAAGCCTCTACTGAGAGTCCTTTTCTCCTCATACTGTCCAGGGCTTCCTCTCCCATCCTCCTTTACTCTGCTGTTCCTTCTCCCAAAAGTTCTGTTCTGTCCTGTTGGATGCTTGGTCCTTGATCTTAATCTCAGTGAATGTTCTTTTCACCATCGGCGCAGTAGAAACCTGTTAGAGATCTGTGCTTAGCATTTTGCTGCTACAAGCCCACAGTTTCTTACCTGCAATTTTGAAAAAAAGAAATGCATTGAGAGCTGAAAGTTTTTCCTGTCCCATTTGGTAACAAAAACTTAAGCTTATGTGCAGCTATTTATTATACTTGCTGTTAATATCCATACATTTCTTTGTAGAAATATGTGTGTTTCATTATGGAGTGCTTTCCAGGTGTTATGTATTGACTGTATGTGTTCCATTACTAACTTTTCTAAAATCTGAAAAATTCTGAATCCAGAAACACATCTGGCTCCAAGGTTTTGGATAAGGGACTGCAGGCCTGTTTTTCTAAAGCACTGCTTTCAGGTAAAGTCCTTTCCTCCGTTCAGGATATGCTTTCTGCCTATTCCCCACGCCATGTTGATATCATCTGCTCTTCTTCTGGACATTTCCCTCCACAATAGAGGCTGCTCCTCTCCATCTTTTCCTATTGCACTCATCTCTGTACCAAATCCACCCTGACTACATTCACTGTTTGCCAACCCTGAAGACCCTTTCAGTTTTAATCTTACTTGTTCTCTCTCTGTCACTAGAAACTGTTCACCTCTCTCTTTGTGATGCCATCTTTTCCTTTACTTTCTTTGGCATCACTCTTCTTTGGTTCTCCTCTCCCTCTCTGACCGTGTAACTTGTTAATGAACTTTCCCAGCCCCTCGTCTTCTGCCCTTTTCTGCTCTCAGAAGTCAAGTAAGCAGGAGGGCTGGGTTAGCCCAGGGTATTTCAATACGTCCTCCCTTCCTGTGAGCCCTGCCTTTATCAAGAAAAGGAATTATTGAGTGGATGAATGATTTCTCCAGGTTTTGTCCTTGGTCATTTATATAGTTTGGATATTGTCCCCTCTAAATTTCATGTTGAATTAGAACCTTCAGTGTTGGAGGTGGGGCCTGGTGGGAGGTGATGGATCATGGAGGTGGGTTTCTCATGAATGATTTAGCACTATCCCTTTGGTGATAAGTGAGTTCTTGCAGTTATGTATTTATTATTTATTTTTTGAGATGGAATCTCGCTCTTGTCACCCAGGCTGGAGTGCTGTGGTGTGATCTTGGCTCACTGTGACCTCCATCTCCCGGGTTCAAGTGATTCTCTTGCCTCAGCCTCCTGAGTAGCTGGGATTACAGGTGCCCACCACCATGCCTCAATAATTTTTGTATTTTTAGTGGAGATGGGGTTTCACCATGTTGGCCAGGCTGATCTTGAACTCCTCACCTCAGGTGATGAACCTGCCTCAGCCTCCCAAAGTGCTGGGATTATAGGCGTGAGCCACCGTGCCCAGCTAGGTTCTTGCACAGTTATTTTATGTGAGATCTGGTTGTTTAAAAGTTTGGGATGTCCCCCTTCTCTCTCTCTTGCTCTGGCTCTTGCCATGTGATATGTTGGCCCCCACTTTGTCTTTTACCATGATTGTAAGCTTTCTGAGGCCTCACTAGAAGCCAGGCAGGTACCTGGTGCCATGCTTCCTGTATGGCCTGTAGAACTGTGAGCCAATCAAACCTCTTTTGTTTATAAATTACCCAATCTCAGGTATTTCTGTATAGCAGTGCAAGGACAGCCTAATACAGTTATCCTCCTTTCTCACTTTGTAGTCCTTCAGGAGCAATCTCACATACCTATAGCTTCACCTTCAGACCAATCTCCCCCTGAACTTTAGAGTCGGACATAAAAGTTTCTACAGGATATTGTCAGCTCCACTGGATCCTCAGAATCAGCATGTCCCAACATGCCCTTCTTGTCTTGATGACCTCCCTGTCTGTTTTATACCCATTAACTATCCCCACCTCTGCTCCAAAAATTCTAACTTCTATCCTATCTCCTCCGATCTACTCCACGACCAAACAAATTCAAACATTAATACATGGAATTGTTTAATTCCATTAATAAGTAAAACGGTTAGGCATTTCTTTCGGCCTAGGGAACTATGAAAAATTTACTGAGACACTAAGGGCATTACGAAGTGAGGAAGTTTGGGAATCCATGTAGTATACAGAAGGAGTCCTCATTTTGTTTGGAAGACTAGCTACATAGTACCCCTTTGGGTGGATATACGTCCTGTGGTTAATTCTACTGGCTCTCTGTTAATGGACCTTTGGGTTGCTTCCAGCTTTTAACTATTTCAAATACTGCTGAAATAAATAGCCTATGCATGTGCCTTTTTGTATCTTTGCCAGTATTTCTGTGGGAGAGATTCCTAGAAGTGGGATGGCTGGGTCAAAGGGTAAATACGTATGAGATTTTGCTAGAAACTGCCAAATTCCCCTGCTTGGGGGTTGTACCATTTTGCATCACATCATCCAATTATGAGAGCGTCTGTTCCCCAAAGCCTTGCCAACAAAGTATGATGTCGAAGTTTTGAATTTTTGCCAATATGATAGGTGAGAAATTGTATCTCATTGTAGTTTTAATTTGCATTTCTCTTATTATAAAAGAAGTTGAGTGTTTTTAAAAAAAATATGGTTAAGAGTCATTTGTATTTCCTTTCCTGTGAATTATCCATTTATATTGCTAGTAAAATTTTTATGAGGTGTTTAATCTTTTTCTTCTCCATTTTAAAAAGTTCTCTCTACATAAATTGCAATTTTTTTGTCCTTTGTGTTTTTAGTTGCATATTATGGTGGTGTGTCTTTTTTTCTTTACTGTGCAAATTCTTTTATGTATCATATTTGTATGTACATTTTTTTGGTGAAGCTTCTGAATTTTTTTTTAAACTTTAAGTTGTGGGATACATGTGCAGAATGTGCAGGTTTATTACATAGGTATACATACGCCATGGTGGCTTGCTGAACGCATCAACCAGTCATCTACATTAGGTATTTCTCCTAATGCTATCCCTCCCCTGGCCCACCCCATCCCCTGACAGGCCCCAGTGTGTGATGTTCGCCGTTCCCCTCCCTGTGTCCATGTGTTCTCATTGTTCAACTCCCACTGATGAGTGAGAACATGCGGTGTTTGGTCTTCTGTTCTTGTGTTAGTTTGCTGAGAATGATGGTTTCCAGCTTCATCCATGTTCCTGCAAAGGATATGAACTCATCCTTTTTTGTGGCTGCATAGTATTCCATGGTGTATATGTGCCACATTTTCTTTATCCAGTCTATCATTGATGGACATTTGGGTTGGTTCCAAGTCTTTCCTATTGTGAATAGTGCCTCAGTAAACATACGTGTGCATGTGTCTTTATAGTAGAATGATTTATAATCCTTTGGGTATATATGCAGTAATGGGATGGCTGGGTCAAATGGTATTTCTAGTTCTAGATCCTGGAGGAATCGCCACACTGTCTTCCACAGTGGTTGAACTAATTTACGTTCCCACCAAAAGTGCAAAAGCATTCCTATTTCTTCACATCCTCTCTAACATCTGTTGTTTCCTGACTTTTTAATGATCTCCGTTCTAACTGGCATGAGATGGTATCTCATTGTGGTTTTGATTTGCATTTCTCTAATGACCAGTGGTGATGAGCTTTTTTCATATGTTTGTTGGCCACATAAAAATCTTCTTTTGAGAAGTGTCTGTGCATATCCTTTGCCCACTTTTTGATGGGATTGTTTGTTTTTTTCTTGTAAATTTGTTTTAAGTTCCTTGTAGATCCTGGATTTAGCCCTTTGTCAGATGAATAGATTGCAAACATTTTCTCCTATTCTGTAGGTTGCCTGTTCACTCTGATGATAGTTTCTTTTGCTATGCAGGAAGCTTCTGAATGTTGAATCACAATTAGGACAGTTTTTTTTCTACTCTATGAACTCATGTTTTCTTTTAATGCACTTTTGACTTTGTCATGCATCTCTTTGTCTAGAAAATGGGAAAGACAATCAAAGAAAAATCATGTAAAATTTGGGAGTGCTAAGACACTGTTCCTTACCTCGAAGTGTCAGGACCTAAAATAACTTTGTGCATTTTCCTTTTGACGTGTAGTCAGTCATCATTTGTATTTGGCTTCAAGTTCCGACTCTTAAAAGGTGGCTATTCCATCTGGAAAGCTGGCTTTAAAATATATCAGGTATAACTGGCAGTTTCCTTTGTTTTACCCAATAAGAGACAGAAAAGTTAACTGACTACCAGAGAAGAGATTGCATACAAGTAAAGTAGCAATGGAATTCTAGAGGCTTGTTTGAGTGGCTCATTGGAGTTTGTGTTCATCATTGGCAGAGTTTGTGTGTATGTGCATGTATATGACAGTCTACAAAGGTGCTCTGTATCACATTTTTTTCAAAGTGATATTGACTTATGGCCATTCAAATAATGCAATGCACTGTGTTGCAGGGAAGCAAGGGAAAGCTTTGTAGAAGGATGAAGTCATGTTTCTACTATAATGTTAGGAAACACTAACTTTGACCCCAATTAAGGGAAATGTTGTCCTTCCCCCCAAATTCCATTCTTCTCCTTAGTACACTTGAATTACAAAATACTGTATTTCATTGCATTTTGAATTTTGTTAATAAAAAGTTTGTAGAAATTTGTTTTTGATCTTGTTATATGAGCATCTACATAATATTCTTGATTTTGCCTCTGGGCTTGCAAAGAGTAAAACATTTTCTATTTGGCTCTATACAGAGAATGTTTGCCAATGTTTGCATTAAGTAAACGATAACACTTGTGATGGATCTTAAAGAGAAATTTCAAAGTGATGTGGGAGAGTATAGCTAGGAGATTTAACTAGTCCATGGCATGGATTCACACACTTTAGGGTGCAGAAGAATTCTCACTTTCTCTCTTCCCCCATCTCCTTCCATCAATAGTAGTAAGATTCAGTAGCTTTAGAGTGAAAACAAGGTGTCTGCATTTTAAATGAGAGAATCTAGGTAATTCTGTTGAAGTTTGGGCCACTCTGAAAAACCTGGTCTGGGGTAGGGAAGACCTCTTTAAGGAAATAAAAGAGGTCCTTTTATTTTAAAAAAAAAAAAAATTATTTTTAAGGAAATAAAATCTAAGCTGAGACTTGAAAACTAAATGAAGCATATGTGGGCAGTTTGGAGAAAAGTATTCAGGGGAGAACGGACAATGAATGAAAGTAGGAGTTTCTGAAAAAGTGAAAGAAATCTGGGGTTTCTAGTACAGACAGTGAGTTAAGGAATGCAAGAGACAGAGGAGACTGGGGAGAGAGACAGAGACTCACTCCTAGAAGGACATAAGCCATGTATGGACTTGATCCTAAAGACAATGAGAAACCATTAAATATATGTTTTTAAAATAATTATTTTATATTTGCATCCTTATATATTTATCTACATATATACATAATTTTATGTAAGTGCCCATATATGCATGCCTTTGATGTGTGTGTTGTCCTTTTCTGTTTGTCTTATTGCTTGGTTTCTCTTCTTCTCTTTCCCCAAACTCTCCCCAAGGAATCCATTGTTAAGGACTGAATTGTACCCTCACCCACAACTAAATTTACATGTTGAAACTCTAACCCCCAGTGCCTTAGAATGTGACTGTATTTTGACCTAGGGCCTTTAAAGAGGCAATTAAGGTTAAATTACATCCTAAGGGAGAGGCCCTAATCCAGTATGACTGGTGTCCTTGTAAAAAGTGGGAGAGGCACCAGGGATGATGGGAAAGAGTAAAGATGGTGTGAGCACTCAATGAGAAGGCAGCCGTCTGCAGACCAAACAACGAAAGAGCCTCAGGAGAAACCAAATCTGCTCACATCTTGATCTTGGACCTCCATCCTCCAGAATTGTGAAAAAATAAGTTCCTGCTGTGTAAGCCACCCAGCCTGTGTTATTTTGTTATGGCAGCCTGAGCAAACTAACACACCCATATTAGTATCCTAGATCTTGTGCATCCATAATTTTCTTCTTGATCATATAATCTATACAGATGTTTATATATATATATATCTATACTTCATATTTCACTTAACCTAAGATGCCATTAGTGAAAGACAGTGATTTTGTGTTCTGTGTAGAAAGAAAAAATGCTGTCATTCATACTAAGACCCAAAGCATGTCTAGAAAATGGGAAAGACGATCAATGAAAAATCATGTAAAATTTGGGAGTGCTAAGGATACCATTCCTTACCTTGAAGTATCAGGACCTAAAATAACTTTGTGCATTTTCCTTTTGACATATAGTCAGTCATCTTTGGTATTTGGCTTCAAGTTCTGACTTGTCATTTTTATTTTAAACTTATTAGTCCTTTTAGATCTATTTAGAGATCATTCCTTTGCACACATGAAAAGAAAACTATTAGTGACATTAGTTAGGTGAGATATTTTAAAAACTTTGTGTTTGGGGTCTGACTCTTCTGAATCCCTTTTCAATTCCTAGGCTTTGGGGTCTGTGCTTTTCCACACCCCATTGTCCTCTGTGCATCCAGAGCTCCCATGATGCATTATGGCCTGTGACACTGCCCTGCTGTTACCTCTGTGGTATTCCTGCAAGCCTCCAGTCCCCCTGCAGGTGGGTGCACGTACTTTGATGTGCTTGTGCAGGCAAGGAGGGTGCCGCAAAGACTGACACATGGCAGATGGTGACACAGAGGCATCTTGATATCAGAAAAATTACAGTGTGAAAACAATAGGCATTTCAGAGTCAAGGAAATACAAAGTTTATATATACACATAGACATTTTTGAATGGGGTAGGTAGTGATTTTTTCTTTTTCTTTTCTTTTTTTTTTTTTTTTTACCAAGATGGCATCATATTATACACATTTTCCTGCATTTTGCTTTTCTAACTCAACAATACTGTGTAGAACCCTCTCCAAGTCACTTGACATAGCTCTTTTTTATTCTCTTAACTAGCCTTATACTATTTTATGGTGCAGATATATCCAGTGTATTTAGCCTGTTTCCCTTTTATGAATATTTATTTTGTTTATGAAGCTTTTTGTGATTCCTAACCATGCTATGATAAGTATTCTTGTATATATGTTCGTAAGTGTTAGTGCTTTTATTTCCAGGACTGAAATTACTCAGTTGAAGGATACTGTTACTTTTAATGTATGCTGTAAGGTTTCTCCCCACAAATGCTAGGAAACCTTGACATTCCACCTGCAGTGTATGACAGTACTCTGTCCCCATAGCCTTTGTGTTTATTTTGGGAGAATTAACATAGTCTTCTCAACAGGAGAGTGGCTCTCGTTTGTTTTTAATAATATTTATAGTTTTCTTTATATAGTTCTTGTGCATTTCTTGCCAAATTTATTCCTAAGTATTTCATAGCTATTTTTCCTCTTAAAATACTTCCCTCATTTCATTTCTAGGGGATTGTTCTAGGATAAAGTAGGGCTATAATTTTAAAAATATTCAGCTTGTATTCATTCATTTCCTTTCCATATTGTCTTATTTCTGTTTTATTTTATTTTTTTATTTTTTTTTTTTTGTTTTTTTTTTTTGTTTGAGACGGAGTCTTGCTCTGTCGCCCAGGCTAGAGTGCAGTGGCCCGATCTCAGCTCACTGCAAGCTCCGCTTCCCAGGTTTACGCCATTCTCCTGCCTCAGCCTCCCGAGTAGCTGGGACTACAGACGCCCGCCACCTCGCCCGGCTAGTTTTTTTTTGTATTTTTTAATAGAGACGGGGTTTCACCGTGTTAGCCAGGATGGTCTCGATCTCCTGACCTCGTGATCCGCCCGTCTCGGCCTCCCAAAGTGCTGGGATTACAGGCTTGAGCCACCGCGCCCGGCCCTTATTTCTGTTTTAAATATTTAGTCATATCTTTAGCATTAAAAGAAATCACTTTTTTCCCAGCCCCTGGAGGCTGGTAGCATTGCTTTCTTCATGGCTATTTTCTCTTAAAGGAAGATGTGGCACCTCCATGGCTACCAGAGGTACTGTTCATTCTATTTTCCTCCTTGTAGAATAGCTTTAATTTCCCCTTACCATTCCTCTTTTCTCTACACTCTTGAGAGCATGTTTGAATTCCTCCTCTCTCTACCTTCCACTCCCAACTCCTACATTTTTGTTGAGATAGTTAGTGTTTTTTCTTACAATATTTCCCTCTTATTTCAACAGTCCTTATATAAAATATCCGCTATTGCCTTAGTCTATTTTGTATTGCTATAACTAAATACCACAAAAGAATAGTAGTTTATTTAGCTCCTAGTTCTGAAGGCTGGGAAGCCCAAGAGCGTGGCACCAGCATCTGGTGAGAGACTTCCTGTTGCATCATGACACACCAGGGAGATCACTTGGCAAAATGGAGCAAGCATGCTAGCTCAAGTCTCCCACCAAGGCGGCCCCACCCTGATGACCTTATCTAATCCTAATTACCTTTAAAGTCCCTACCCTCAATCAACTTATGAATTTGGGAATGTTTCATATGATTTCAACACATGAAATTTGGGGAACACATTTAAACCATATCACCTATATACTACAGAAATAGACTATGTAAATTTTCATTAAGATTTAAGTGTACATGCCTATTAAGGATCACTGCTCAGTAATTTATTTCTTTTTATGTTCTTCCATCTTGAAGTCTCTGTTCCCGTTAATTTAGTATTTGTTTGTTTGTTTGTTTGTTTGTTTGTTTGTTTTGTTTTTCCTCAGATATTTTCCTCAGATGGAACACTTGAGTAACACAATTTTTTGTTCTTGCCTGTGTTGTAGTATTTATTCATTCATCTGACAAGGGAATAGCATCTTGGCTGAGTATCTTAGTTCATAGTCCTTCCATTCAGTTATCTGTAGATACTTCCCCTTGACTCCTAGCTTTCTGGGTGTGGGTGAGAAGTCAGATTTTTTGCCCCCATAATCTCTGATGGGTTGGTTTTTACTATGTGTATGCTTGTGAAATTTTCTCTTTCTCTTTAAAGTTCAAGAATTTCAACTTGCCTGTATGTGGTTCCTCTTGTCAATCCAACTGAATCTCTATACAAACCCTTCCTATCTGAGAACTCAGATCCTTCTTCAGTTCAGGGAACTTTTCTTTGTTCTTTATTGAATTATTACCTTTCCTTCACCTGCTCTGTTTTCTCTTTTAGCAACACCTATTATTTTTATATTAACCCTTACCAATCCCTCTAGTTCTTTTTTTTTTTTTTTCTGGATCCTTTAAATTTCTTTTTTTTTTTTGCTCAGTACTTTGAAGTATTTCTTGCATTTGCTCTTCCAGAGCACTAATTAGAACCTTAATAATGATCATTTTTAATTTACTGAATTTTCAAAGAAAAATTATATTTTTATGCAAGTAAAGTATTTTAAAACTGCTTTTAGAACACTTTAGTAACCTTATTTTCTATTCAGGCTTCTGCCTATTTCCTCTGGCAGTTTTGTTTCATGAGAACTCATTTTGAGTGTTCTACCTGATCTTCCTTTCTCTGGTTTGCTAGGACCTCTTAGATGGACTGTTTGTTTTCCCTGTCCACTCTTTAAGACTCAAGTCTGGCTGTTGACGTGTCCTTAATGATGGGAATCTTACAGGAGGTAAGAAGCAAAATGGGTTTATGGTCTGTGGGCCTATAGTGTAAAGGCGGGATGTTAGCATTCTGCCGAGATCCCTGAAGAAACTCCTATGATCTCCCTTTAATCACTCAGCTTAGGAGAAGGGAAAGTTTATTCACCTGTTCTGCCTCTCTTGGCTTTGGAAGGGTCTGCAAGATCTGACATACTTATACAGGGTTGATGTTAACCTTGAGGAAATGGAGGCAAAGTTGGGATCCACAAACCCCTGATTGACAAGTCCTTCCACCTGCATATCTACATCTACAGGTCCTGGCTATCACTGCTGCTCTGCTGTTGACTGTCTAGCCCAAAAGGGAGGGAATTCCACACCAGCTCTGTGTGACGAACTTTATAGAGCCCAAGGTCTTACTCACATGTCTCAGAACCTGCAAGATGCTGGAGAAGCAAGTAGATCATTCTGGGAGCGCTGAGAAGGGCACTTTGCTCAGGTCCCCATGTTCCAGAACCCCAGTATGTGTCTGTTAAGCATAGGTGTGACATGGCTGGATATGCATTTGAGCAAGATTGTAATGCTGAAGGCAGAGAGACTAGTTAGGAGGTTGCTGCAGAGTCTGGAAAAGAAATGAAGGGGTTTAGACTATGGTAGTCACAGAGCAGAAGGAAAGGAGTGAATGGATTTGAGACTTACTGAGGAGGTCAAATCTATAGAGCAGATTGATTAATTGGAGGTGAAGGCTATGGAAAAGGCAGGCATCAGCAATTAACATGCTATATTAATAGAATTCAGAAGACCATCAGTCCACAATCAGATATTCAGAGGATCTGCATGAAACTTGGCAAAAGAAATATAAAAGTTTAGGCAAAGCAGTTTATGCTCAATCCTAAAGAGAGTCTGAATTTTAAAAAATGTAAAATCTAAAGAAATAGCATCTAATTCATTCATTTGCAGAATATTTGCATAGCTCCTAATCTGTGCTAGTCACGATGCTAAGGGTTTCAGCTATATCTTTGAGTATGAAACTGTACTTGTCATTAAGAAGGCAATTGTGTCTATCAAAAAGTTGGACAGAAATGCATATGGCTGGTCTACTCTGTCAGAATTATTCAAACATGTAATTAGAAGAAGCACACAAACCTTTTTATAATGAGACACTACATTAGAATGGGGAAGGAAATCCTTTCAGATATTAATTTTGTGTTTATTCCTTTTTGTAGTGAGAGCATTTCCAGCTACTTCATAGTAGGCGAGGGGGGTATCACAGGAGAATCTCTAAGAGTATGTTGGAAAAAGAAAGACAAAGGACCTTGAAATTGTTTAGGAGAGTCAGGGTCAACCACTTTAGCATCACTTGAGGGGAGGTGACTGGGTCTGGTCTAGTAGGTGGTGCATGCCATCACTCGTCCTGTGTAGCACTCCTGGGGCCTGCTTAGACCTGTCTTTGTGAGCTGAGAGCTGGAGAGTGTAGCCCAGAACTGGCAAGGTGTGAGAAGCTGATGGCTGAGTGTGCCATGGCAGTTGTCTCTCCTCAGGGTCCCAGTGGGGAAGGGCTTTGCTCCAGCATCCATCATGGCTGCAGTGGAGGTCTAGCCTTCTCACTGCCCTCATGCCTGGCCTTCAGGAAAAGTGTCACAAGTTTTGGTCAGGGCTCCTCCCAGCCCTGGGTAGACCCACGTCCTGCCCCCAGAGTCAGCTGCCCTGGAAGTCCTGAGTTTCATCTTACCTATGAGGGATGCACAACACAGCACAATTCCTATGAGTTATACTGAAAGAATCAAATGGCCTTTCCTGAGATGTGCAGGCCTATTTGAACAAAATTCCCTTTCACAGAGGATGTGAGAAATGAAAGGGCTTCAACTCAGAGGGCAAGAGCCAGCTTGGCTGAGACTAACCCTAAATATCCATGGACGACCTAGTGAAAGCCATTTCCATTTCTTGACTTGACAGTTGTGTCCAGTTTTTCATATTCAGATGCAATCTGCCAAGCCAGTTTTACTTAGTCACAAGCAACCCAAGGCCCTGGTCAGTGCCTCAAGGTAGAACTGACCTACCTTGGATCCTGGCTGGCAGACCCCTTGTATGTGGTAGGGGTCTGATGGCCATGGACTTGATTCTGGACCATTGGTTACTCTTATCGACACACCAGGGATTTAAGCATTTATACTCTGGGGACAGAAAATGTGTAGAGGGACCCCATGGTAACTCTTGGAAATGAAGGCATACATTTTCTGTATTCTGGGATTCTTTCAGGCATCTGTTGGCATAAGAAAAGAATGATCAATGTCCTCACATGGAGAACCCCACCCTGTCACATTATTGAAGAGGAGTCTTAGTCATTTTGGGGAATATTCCTGAGAATCCACCGACTGGTTCCGGGAAGATGTAGCAATTTTCCATTTATGAATTGGGATTTTTAGTGAACAGATAAGTGGGCATGAAAGAATTTGAAAACCAGCTGTGGATGTGGAGAAGAGGAATGGTGGTGATTTTACCAGTAATATGGAAAATTATTCTTCTGCCACCATGCCATAGATATTTATGCTTCTGCTCCTTGATCTGCTCTCCCTGCACCATGTTCTTTCTGTAAACTCTAGGGATTAAAGCTGAAGACAGTGCCTCAAAGGGTGTAAGAAGGCAGCAACCAGGACAGTAGGAAAGATGGGTCCAGGGAGGAATGGAGTAGGGTGAAGGATGGTGCTGGCTGCCTTCCTGGTGGCAGCACAGCTGGAAACCAAGAGCAGCATTAGCAGGAGACCCAGAAGCACTCACCATCTGGGAACTCCTCACCTTCCCTTCCTCCTCCCTGACCTGTGCTTTCTGTACACTGCCAGGAAAATGATGAGTATGGGCATAGCTTTGTGGATAATGTGGACTTGGGGACTCTGATGGTTTCATAAGGACCTTCCACCTTCGCTTGGCTCTCATTCTTCTCTCTTCTGCTACCATGTGAAGAAGGATGCGTTTGCTTCCGCTTCTACCATGATTGTAAGTTTCCTGAGGCCTCCCCAGCCATGCTGAATTGTAAGTCAATTAAACCTCTTTCCTTTATAAATTACCTAGTCTCAGGTATGTCCTTATAGTAGTGTGAGAATGGACTAATACTGGGACATTTCCAATTTTCAGAAGTACTCTATGGAATTACTTTTATTGTTCTATATTTTTACTTGGTAAATTATTTTATAGATTATTTAGATAGATTGTAAGTTAAATGTTCACAAATTTAGTGTGCAAGAAAGCACTGTTTTTTTTTATAGTTAATATTTCACAGTATGAGTCCTAGGCTAGACCCCTGGGGACCCTGGGGACAGAGCATACACTTGGTCTACCTTTTTTTTGATCCATGTGGTATCTTTTTAATACTTATAGGTAGTTCTCTTGCCTTGTCTCCTCCATACATAGGCCTGATGGGATTTGCTCCCTCCCACATAGGTCTAGCTAAGACTCTGTGTGTGTGTGTGTGTGTGTGTGTGTGTGTGTGTGTGTCTGTGCCTCAACAGTTAAGACAGACCAATCTGCTCTATAGGGTAAGTTATTTTAGATCTATGAGAAAAGGAAGAGGGGACTTTTCAGTGGTTTTCAAGCTTAGGCTTATTCTCCAGCCTCTTATTCTTCGCAGAGAACCTGGCACTGTGGGTATCTTGTGCTTACTCAGCCATTACTAACGCACTGCTCCATTTCTCGCTGTGACATTGGTCCTTATGTATATACTCAGGACTCCAAACATGGATCTATGATTAATTCTTAATTATTATTTTTACTTATTAAAAAATGATGTGCCAATAACTTTATAATTATTCTACCTTAATTAGATGTGCTCTGCTGCACATCATCTGTGTGCCTCAGTTTCCTCATCTGTAATATGGAGGTAATGACAAAAGTATCTGCCTAATAAATATAAAACCTAATAAGGCAGACACTTTTGTCGTTACCTCCATATAACAGATGAGGAAATTAAGGCATAGAGATGATGTGCAGTGGAGCAGTTTTGAAGTCAGGCAGTTTAGCACCAGAGCCCAAATATATAACCCCTGTCCTATACTCTTGCAACTGCAGGCATGGTGAGCTCAGTGCGGTAAGAGACTAATCACAGTCCAGTACTGATGCTTGGGCTCAGACACAGCCAAGATCAGTCACCACCAAGCACGCTTCAAGAGTTCCGCCACTTTCTGCTGTGCAGACTGTGGATTAATTACTCAACCTCTTTCCTTACCAGTGAAACAAGGATAATAGTAATGATACCTAACTAATAAGGTTACTATGAGTGTTGACACATGCGAAGTGATTAAGAAAGTGCCTGGCACACTATAAACCCTCAATAAATGTTAACTATCATTACTATTTAAAAAAAAAACAACAGTGCTAGGGAGATGAATGGCCTACTTTTTAGGAAGCAGCTTCCTCCCAAAAGCCCACAGGGATTAGAAGAGCAAAATCTTGCACCTTCTCCTTGTGGACCCTGTGGACCAAACCTGGAAAATTTATTTTCATCTGGGAAAATAATAACTCTAGAACAATGTTTCCCAAATATTGTTCCAAGGAACCCTAGTTCTGTAAGCTATTAGTAGATGTACAAAGAGTTTCATGGTCAAGTAAATTTGGGAAATTATATTTTAAATAGATGTAAATAGGTTTCTTTCTTGCAGGACTTTTCAGAGCCTTTGACATGCCAACAGTGACAGTAAATCTCCAAGAAGGAGATAGGGCATGTATTTTTCCCCCCAAACGGATCTGACAACAAAATCCATCCCCTCCTGCCCCCAACATACAACTCTTTTATTTGTTTGGGGCATCACATAGGAAGAAAGGCCACTCTGGGCATACGGCAGAATGCTAGAGGATGGCAAATTCCTCAGGAGCAGGAACTTTTCTATTTCGTCAATCTGCCTCCCCAGTACTATAAGCACAAAGGGCCAATAATATTGTTGCCCTTAATCACTTTCTTAGGGATAACATGTCCAGCATCCTGAAGTGCTCTCATCAGGTTAAGAAACATAGCTGTGGCTGGGCGCAGTGGCTTACACCTGTAATCCCAGCACTTTGGGAGGCCGAGACGGGGAGATCATCTGAGGTCAGGAGTTTGAGACCAGCCTGGCCAACGTGGCGAAACCCTGTCTCTACTAAAAAAAGCAAAAATTAGCTGGGCGTGGTGGCAGGTGCCTGTAATCCCAGCTACTCAGGAGGCTGAGGTAG
>NW_012102009.1:3893177-3893966 GCF_000951045.1 Mandrillus leucophaeus
TTAAGAAAGAAGGAACATAAAGTTCATGTGACACTGTCTCTTATACACATCTAGATGTGTATAAGAGACAGAGTTAAGACAGACCAATCTGCTCTATAGGGTAAGTTATTTTAGATCTATGAGAAAAGGAAGAGGGGACTTTTCAGTGGTTTTCAAGCTTAGGCTTATTCTCCAGCCTCTTATTCTTCGCAGAGAACCTGGCACTGTGGGTATCTTGTGCTTACTCAGCCATTACTAACGCACTGCTCCATTTCTCGCTGTGACATTGGTCCTTATGTATATACTCAGGACTCCAAACATGGATCTATGATTAATTCTTAATTATTATTTTTACTTATTAAAAAATGATGTGCCAATAACTTTATAATTATTCTACCTTAATTAGATGTGCTCTGCTGCACATCATCTGTGTGCCTCAGTTTCCTCATCTGTAATATGGAGGTAATGACAAAAGTATCTGCCTAATAAATATAAAACCTAATAAGGCAGACACTTTTGTCGTTACCTCCATATAACAGATGAGGAAATTAAGGCATAGAGATGATGTGCAGTGGAGCAGTTTTGAAGTCAGGCAGTTTAGCACCAGAGCCCAAATATATAACCCCTGTCCTATACTCTTGCAACTGCAGGCATGGTGAGCTCAGTGCGGTAAGAGACTAATCACAGTCCAGTACTGATGCTTGGGCTCAGACACAGCCAAGATCAGTCACCACCAAGCACGCTTCAAGAGTTCCGCCACTTTCTGCTGTGCAGACTGTGGATTAATTACTCAACCTCTCTGTGTTTCAG
>NW_012102009.1:3895016-3950458 GCF_000951045.1 Mandrillus leucophaeus
AAAAAAAAAAAAAAAAGGTAACTGTTTTCTTCTCCCTTTGCAAGGTGTTCTTAACTATTCAAGGTGAAACTCTTGCATTTTTGTAGTTCCTTTTCAAGGGATTCTTTCAATATTACCTCGTTTTACCCTATTGAGTAATTTATTTTTAGCCTCAAATCCAATTAATCCAAAGGTGTTAGGGGAATCTGATCTGATATTTGTCTGTTTAACCCTTTCTTTAGGAAAGTACTGAATTTTCTCTATTCTGCATAGAATTGCTGCTCTATAACCATAGTTGATTAAGAAAGAAGGAACATAAAGTTCATGTGACACAGTTGTGGTCCCATAGAGGTCACAAGGTATTTTAGGGAAGACTAAAAGTTAAAGAGGTAAAGATAACAACAAAAAATGTGTTACTAATTTAATATGTTCACAATAGTTTACACATGGGTCTGCAACTAGACCATGTTGGAAAGAGAATAAGTAAAATAAAAACTTGAAAAACAATCTCATTTTGTGGATTGAAACATTTTAGGGGAACTATTTGCTTTAAATTAATTCCAAGGCCCCGCAATGAAATTTGGATCTTTTCTCCATTGCTCTGTGGTGAGAGGTGTAGGGGCAGAGGGAAAATAGATACAGAAAGAGCTTTGAAGTGTTTAGATTCGAACCAACCCTCTGTAGAAAGGCTGGAAGAGAGGGGTGTGAAAAAATTCACCAGTTGGCAAATTCTCAAAATAGTTTTTCTTTCATCATGTTTTCCTGTCTTTTCCCTCAGGTTCTGAATTCTGAGATAGGCATGATAAAGGGGCCCAGCCTGCCTGCTCTTGGAACCCAGTTCTAAAAAGGGAATGCTCAGAATCTTCTACAGAAACCTGAGCAATTAGAGAAGGTTTTCCTGGTTCGAGCAGTGAGAGGAAGGCTGGGGCAACCCATCTGATGGCTCTCACCAGGGACCAAAGCAGGTACCACTCCCTGCTGGTATAGGGCCAGGATAGAGACACTCAGGACAGCAGACTGGTTGTGAAAATTTTGTGCTGGCACCAGGAGAACACCTTTCTCTCCCCTCTCCCCTCTCCCCTCCTCTTCTCTCCTCTCCCCCTGCTCCTCCCCTCCCTTCCTCCCTTCCTTTTTTCTTTATCCTCTTCTTCCTTTCTTTTTTATATGGTAAGAAAAGCAATCCACAACTCTTTATCCAAAACCCCCATGTGAGGTATGTTTTGTAATTCAGAATATTCCGAGCTTTAGAAAGGTAATTGAGTGACAGATGTTGTCTTAGATTGAGTGACAGATGTTGTCTTAGATCTATCATGGCGTAGTATATATACCCCAAGCAAGGTCTGAGGCACCACTTTTTAATTATTTGCAGTTTAATTCATGGATATTATCATTCAATAGCAAACAGATTGACTATGAATATAGGCTAGTTCAGGTTTTGCACTTACAAAAACCTTTTGATTTTCAGAGCTTTTGGATTTTGGCATCTTGAATAAGGGCATGTGGACTTTAAAAAATTCCCCCTTCATTACATATAATTAAAATACATTGATTTTACATACACTGTTTGATGAGTTTTAACAAATGTGTTCACTTACAATCAAGACACAGAATGCTTCTACCATCCCAAGATTTCTCTTGTGTCTCCTCAGTGTAGGCCCAGCCCACTGACCTACTTTCTATCACCATAAGCTAAATTTGTTTTTTCCTAGAATTTTCTGTAAAAGAAATCATAGAGTATTTACTCTTTTTATGTCTGGCTTCCTTTGGTCAGCTTATTGTTCCAAACACTCATCCATTTTGGTGCATGTATCAATAGTTTGTTCCTTTTTGTTGCTGAATAGTATTCCATTGTTGATGTACCGCAGTTTGTTTATCCACTTACCTGCTGAGGGACATTCGTATTTTTCTTCATTTTGGCTATTAGGAATAAAGATGATAAACAATTGTTTACAAATTAAAAAAAATTCTTTGGCTAAGTAACTAAAAGTAGAATTACTTGATCAGAGCATAAGTGTATACTTTACTTTAGAAGAAACTCTAAAGCTATTTTTTAGTGGCTTTACCATATTGCATTCCAAGCGGCAGTGTATGAGAGTTTTGGTGGTTCCACGTCCTTGATAACATTTGGTATTGTCAGTCTTTTTAAATTGTAGTTGTTCTGGTGGCTTAATGGCACCTTTAATGAGGTTTTAGTTTGCATTTCCCTGATGACTTAAGAGAAAGTCCTTAGCCACATTAAACTTAACAGTTTAATTGAGCAAAGAATGATTCTCAAATCAGCGTAGGCTCGGAAAGACTCCAGTGCAGCTACATGGTGGAAGATTTATGGACAGAAAGCCTACAGAAAATGGAGGTGAGGTATAGAAACAGGCAGATTGGTTATAGTTTGGTGTTTGCCTTATTTGACCACAGTTTGAACAGTTGGCCCCCTTTGACTGGCCAAAACTCAGTGATTGGCACAAGAGTAGCTTACAGTCTGTTTATACCTCCATTTAGGTAATAGTTCACTATGTACAAAGAAACCTTTACGCTGAACGTAAAATATGTAAGGAAGCAGCTTTAGGTTAAAATTAATTTAACTTGATTAATGATACTAAACATTTTTTTCCATGTGCTTATTTACCATTGCTATAGTTTATTTTGTTTAGTGTCTGTTCCATTTATTTAAAAAATTTAAAAATTGAGTTGTTTTTATTATTGAGTTGGAAGAGTTTTATTTATTTATTTATTTATTTTGAGACGGAGTCTCGCTCTGTCGCCCAGGCTGGAGTGCAGTGGCGCGATCTCGGCTCACTGCAAGCTCCGCCTCCCGAGTTCGCGCCATTCTCCTGCCTCAGCCTCTAGAGTAGCTGGGACTACAGGCGCCCGCCACCTCGCCCGGCTAGTTTTTTGTATTTTTTAGTAGAGACGGGGGGAAGAGTTTTATTTTTTAAAATGTATTCTGGATACAATTCTTTTGTCAAGTATATGTAATGTAAATATTTTCTTTCAGTCTGTAGCTTGCCTTTTTATTTTCTTAATGGATATCTTTCAAAAAATGAAAATTTTAAATTTGATTGGATTCAGTTTGTCTTTTAAAGCTTGTGCTTTTTGTGTTCAACTAAGGGATGTTAGCTTACCATTTTTTTTTGTTGAATATTATGTGTTTATAGACAAGAAATGGTCACTAAAGCAAAATAACTGAAAATTATCTTAGAATATGAAGGCAACTGGTATTTTTGAGTATCTGCTATATGCCTGGCTCTATGCTAAAGACTCTCTTACATCATTAATCATCATATCAAACCTCTGGAGTTTTTAAAGGGTATGTAATAGAAGTTCAAGGGATGTTATATAACTTGGTCAAAGTTACACAGCTGCTCAGTAGAGAACACCGAATTTGAAATTAGGTCTTTTGGATAATGATAATAATAATGATAGCTTTCATTATTGAATACTTAACTCATGCCATTCATCTGTACTAAGTGCTTCATGTGGAGTGATTTAAACTAGTCATCACAACCATCCTATGAAATGAATAATGTTATTTTACAGATGAGGAAGCCGAGGCCCAGAGATGGTAAGTATTCTGACCAATGCCACATAGCTCTTTGCCTCAACTTTTCCTGCTTTATTCCAGTCTCTTTTAGGATTCATATTTAAGAGGGTATGTGTTGGATTGCACATCTTTGGTATGTAAATTGCGACACTTCTAGGAAGCTTGGTTCTTCACTGGCCTGGCTACGAAACAGTAATTTCTGTAGGTGAAGATTTAAGAAAGGATTGCGATAATTTTTCTGTTTTAGGCCTCTAGTTCTGTAATTATTTCCTAGGAAGTTGGTTTAGAACCCCATTCCAGAGAATCCCTGGGTATTTGAAATGTGTTTGCACCCATTTAATCAAGTTTTCCTGAAAATGTGGCATCTTGGTTTTGACTCTTTGTGCTCTAATTTTATAGGCTTAATCTAATGGTTTGATTCCAGATTACCTAAGCACCGCTTTTGGTTTGAAAGGATAATTTTTGCATTGCCTATAGAAGTTTGCGTTTCACAATAATTTTAAAAGAAGGCACCTCAAGTTGCAAATGTGGCCTAATGTAAACCTTGCTTCCCTACCTCCATAATTGTCGTTTCTCTTTAGAGCTGTATCTCATCATTTTCTCTTCTCTTCCAGTATGTTTTATTATAATGTCAGACACATGAACTATTTCTTAGTACACTGTCACATCCAACTTCACCATAGAAGTCTCTGTGAGTCTTACTCATTCTCATTCTCTCTCTCTTTCTCAGACACAACACACAGCAACACATGTACACACATGCACCCACATTTAGGGTTAAAAAAACTTCTATGAAGAGGTTTGGTGAGCTGTGATACCAGACCTCAAAAAAAAAAAAAAAAAAATCTAGAAGTCAGTCTTTTTCCTCATCTTAAAGTGAAAAAGCTCTAGATTTTCTTCTATAAGACATCTATGAGAACAGGTGATGACAATGAAAAGATGAGTTACCTTTATGAAAAGTGTAGAATTTCTCATGAGGACAATGGGCCAGAGTATTTGAAATCTGAACTGCTCAGGTCATGAGGTCACTAGATCTCTCTCTCACGCAAATGATTCGGGACAGCCCAACTCTTTCGGCTCTAGCCATTAAAATTGGTCTTCTCTCTCTCTCTCTCTCTCTCTCTCTTTTCTTATAATATGTATAATCTTTTTTTTTTTTTTTTTAATTTTACTTTAAGTTCTGGACTCTTCACTGGCTTCCTTTTAAAGGGGAACGTGTACATAGGCCTGAACTCTCATCATCTTTTAGACTGGAAACGTTAGCTCTCAGGTGCCAGAAATGGGGTGGGATGACAAAGGGCATTGGGCCCTGGATACTCCTCAGTTTGAGAACTAGCTCAGGACACCAGCCTTTCAACTGTGTGTACCCCTAAAGTTGTATTTTGACTTTCCAAGTGGTATGTGTGTGCAGGTGATTTTGATCAATTTCTGATCTTTACTTGTCTTCCATTTGTATTTTTTTAACACTCCCTGAGAACTCACCTGTATTCATATTTACCCCTAAGTAGAATCTTATTCTGGTGGATTGTCCCAGAGTGTAAACAACTCTGTGACCAAACAAAGTCATAAATAGAAATATTGTTTTATAGAAGCTTAATTAAAGTATCTCAAATTGGTGAGGATTTTCTATCTTGCCCTGTTTTGTACATATTTCCATTTAGGGTGTAGCTGAATCTGTATTGAGATGCTCTGAATTCAGAACCTCCAAAATGGTATAGATTAATAATTATGACTCTTTAAAATGTATATTTAATTTTTAATATGGAGTGTTTTCTCAGACTACAAAATTTTTTAAGATACATTTGCCAACACCATTGGATAAAAGTTATACATGATTTCTTCTGGATTTGGCATATTATTGCCTAAGGTAGCAAAAGCCTATTTTATCACATTGTACAATGAACTATTTACTCTGAATTTTAAGGATTTTCTACTTACTACTAAAAATATGCTTTCAAATGTATGATGAAAATTTCAGATTACTACTTAAAATGTGTGAAGAGGTTCATAGTTTTTCTAAGTTATTTTAGGGATATGTGAGCAGAAGAGCTGGCAGATTACTGATGTGAGACTGTGCTAGAATGTCCAGCACTCTCTGACCTCCAGGAAGATGGTTGAAGCCTTGGTGGAAGTGATTCATTAAAGATCTGCCATACACTTTTATGTGGACAGGTGACTCACTGATGATGTGCAATGTACTTGTACATGAACAGGTGACTCACTGATGGTCTTCCATCCTTGTACGTGGGGAGGTGACTCACCAACCACCTGTCATGCATGTGTATATGGACAGGTCCAAATCCAAAAACAAATCATGTGTAAGTTTTATCTCTGGGTGTGAGCAAATGTATCTTGGATAATTTGGTAGTCGTGGAGAACATCCTATTTAAAAGACTAAACATACATTTGAAAGATCAGTATCAGCTGGGCGCAGTGGCTCACGCCTGTAATTGCAGCACTATGGGAGGCAGAGGCAGGTGGATCATGAGGTCAGGAGATCGAGACCATCCTGGCTAACACAAAAATACAAAAAATTAGCCGTGCATGGTGGCACGTGCCTGTAATCTCAGCTACTCGGGAGGCTGAGGCAGGAAGGCAGGAGAATTGCTAGAACCTGGGAGGCGAAGGTTGCAGTGAGCCGAGATTGCGCCACTGCACTCCAGTCTAGGTGACAGAGGAGATTCTGTCTCAATAAATAAATAAATAAATAAATAAATAAATAAATAAAAGAGTCAGTATCACTACTCTGCAACATTTTGGATGTCCTGAATTTGGAACATCACAATACGGATCTAGCTCCACACTAAAAAGAAATACAGAGATGATAATTGGTTATTATAAGTGACTTTAAAACATTTTCATGAATAACTTTTTTTACATATCCACTCACTTCTTGATAAACTTCATTTCCTCTCTGTGTTAATATGGCAAAAAAAGCCAAACAAAAACAATCTTGACTGACATCCTTTTCAAACTTCTTGAAAGTTTTTGTTTATGGCATATCTTGTTTTATTTATTTCTGTTGAGAATATTGGTTCTGATGTAAAATATTTCGATTACCTGCCACATTTGAGGAGCCTCAGCGCTGTGTAAATTGAAGAAGTGTAGAACATGGCTTAAAGCCAGGTAGCCCTCATAAATGTAATTTTTACTGTGCAGCTGCATTTATCCTCAGAGGAAGAACAGTACTAGAAATACAGCAGTTTAGTGACCTGGTGTTTTAAAAAAGCCAAAACAAACAAACATAACACAACACAAAAACTATGCCTAAACAAGGAAAAGCAGAGGATGTAATAAAAAAAGGAACATGAAAGTAGCTTGCACTTATATAATAGATTTAGAAAGAGTAACACCTAAATAAGCTGGGGCTTTCAGAACATTCTAGCAACCAAGTGTTGGGAGAAACAGAAGAACCAGGCAGGCCAAACTTGCTGCTTGTAGTGAGGGATGTACTGTAGACAGGTGAGGGAGAAATAAAGCACAGCTTACCTGTTATTTTCCTTTTGTCTTTTCTGTTTGGTTAGAAAAAATACTGAGAGGAAACTGAAGTCCAAGTAGAAGAAGCAGGACCTATGTGTTCTCAATTAGCTCAGCAATTCTGGCCAATAGCTCTTAGAATCCTATAAAAACTGGAGAATGAAATTGATGAACAACTGTTAGGGCTATTTGAGGATTGGAAATCAGCAAGTAGCATTCTATTTAAAAAAAAAAAGAACATGAAAGTGGTTTCATGAATGCTATAATGTACAAATATAAGCATTTACTGGGGCCCAGGAGCCATGCTGGGGACTGGGGCTGTACCAGGGAACTGAGGGACACTGCCCTCACCATCTTGGAGTGTGCAGTCAGTGGGAGGCACAATGCTGAGTGGTTTGGGAAGGGAAATACAGGGTGCGTGAGATACTGGTCGAATGCCCTTTCCAGATATGAGAACCACAATTTGAATTTCCAGTCAACAGTGTGGAATAGATCATCAAAGCCCTGATATGGGAAGTAATGAAGCAGTGGTCACAGGGACTTTTCATGACTTCACTAAGTCACCACCACCAACCCTATTTCTTTCCTTGACAGGGGATAATTTGAATATCTTTCTTTCTTTCATTTGTTCATTCATTCAACAAAACCAAATGAAGAAAGTGCTTTTTTAGCATCTATTATGTTTCAGGAGCTGTTATAGGCACTAGGGATATGGTAGTGAACAAAAGGGTTAAAATCCCCGCCCTCTTGGAACTGACATTCCAGTGATAGATTCAGAAAGCAGATAAGATAAATATGTAAAATATGTATATATTAGATGTAGGTAAGTTCTAAAATGTCAGTAGGATAGAGGAGTTTGAGTTGTTTGTGCAGGAGGTTGCAATTTTGTATAGTGTGGCCAAGCAAAGTCTCACCGAGAAGGTGACTGTGAAGTAAAGAGTAAAAAGAAATCAAGAGGCCGGGCGCGGTGGCTCACGCCTGTAATCCCAGCACTTTGGGAGGCCGAGGCGGGCGGATCACGAGGTCAGGACATCGAGACTATCCTGGCTAACACAGTGAAACCCCGTCTCTACTAAAGAATAAAAAAAATTAGCCGGGCGTAGTGGCGAGCGCCTATAGTCCCAGCTGCTCGGGAGGCTGAGGCAGGAGAATGGCGTGAACCCAGGAGGTGGAGGTTGCAGTGAGCCGAGATTGTGCCACTGCACCCCAGCCTGGGCGACAGACCAAGACTCTGTGTCAAAAAAAAAAAAAAAAAAAAAAAAAAAATCAAGATACTCACCATGTGGTTATCTGCAGAAGAGTGTTTAGGTTGAGGAAATAGCAAGTGCAAAGGCCCTGAGACAGGAATACCTGAGACACAGCAGGCTACTGGAGTGGCTGGACATAAAATATAATAATAAAAAACAAAACAAACAAAAAACATAACATTAAAGTTGCCTACGTCTACATTCAAAAAAAAAAAGAAAAGAACAGTAGACAGTGCAGTCAAAGATTTACCCAAGGGTCAGATCACGCTGGGTCTTGTAGATCACTGTGGAACTTTGGTTTTGACTCGGAGTGAGGTTGCTTTTGAGTAATGAGGAAAGAATGAGGATCAATGATACCCGACTTTTGTTTTCAGGGTCACTGACTGAGGATCAGTTGTAGACTAAAGGGCCAAACGTGGGAGTAAGTGAGAGGTGCTACTGCTTGATAACTGGATTGTGGTGGCAGAGATGCTGAAATGTAATCAGATTCTGAGTATATTTTGACATTAGAGCTCCAGTATTTGCAGACAGATTGGGTGTAGAATGTGAGATAAACAGAGGAATCAACTATAACAGCAAGGTTTTTAGCCTGAGGGAGTGGAAGAATGGATTTTCACTTCTTGAGATGAGAAGGCTGTAGGAGGAGCTAGTTTATGGTTATGGTAAGCCAGTTATCAGAAGCTCAGTGTTCAACATGGTTAAATTTGGGAAACTTAGACATTCAAATGGAGATGCCACATAGACAGGCAGATATTCAGGCCTGGTGTTCAGAGGCGAGCCGGGCTTCAGGCATTAGCACACAGATGCGGCAGAAGCTGTGAGTCTGGATGTAACCAGGAGGAGTTAATGTGGTTAGTAGAGAGAAGAGGTCCAAGGACTGAGTTCTGGGATGCTTCAAAATTCAGGTGTCAAGGAAATGAAGAGGAACTGGAGAAGCAGTAGCCAGAAATTTGAAATGGAAAACCATAGTGGGTATGGCTTCCTGGAAACCAAATGAAGAAAGTGATTCAAGGAAGAGTGGGAGATCAGAGAAAGGCAATAGACAGGGAGTACCTGGACTTTGGCAAAGGATGCAGCCAAGTCCAATCAACAAGGAAAGAAAAAACTGTACACTAAATGGAAAAGGTAAGCCAGATTTATAGATAACATCCCAGTTCTATTAAAGGATACTGATTTGTGGAATATTACTAATTCAGGCAATATGTCTTAAACACTCTTGGCCATAATTAGTAAACTTGAAAATAGCTCTTGCAGTTTGTAGTGGGAGGCCAATAATTTTTTTCACGTAAAATTATATATTAAATATGCATTTTCAAATCTACATATTCTCTAGCTTCTCACCACGGGGACTCTGATATGCCTCCTAAGGTGTTGTGTCATGCTCCTGAGTTGAAGGGAAGTCACAAAGGTCTCTAAGTTTTCTAGGTCACTGGTCTCGACCCAGTCCTCTCAGTTTTTTAAAAAATCCATGTCTTGGATGGAAGCATATAGCAAATCATTACATTTGCAGAGGTCTTAAAGCTTTAAGTAATAGCAAATACATCACATGATGAGCTCTGAACTTAACAGGAACTTGAGTAAGAGTTGGTGATCTCTTGGATTTTTAAGTACAGGGAAAGTATCAGAAGGCTTGAATATTGAAAATGTAGTTTTAAATTCAAAATTAAAGAATTAGACCATAACCAACTGATCACTGAGTCAAATGTGGCCAACAATCTGGAGTGTATAACTAAAAGGATGGCTTGTGACTACTCTGAAAAGGAAGCAACATGATGTGGCCTCCCATGCTGCTCTCATTCTATTGCAAGACATGGTTCCCACACTGGCAGAACAAAATCAAAGAGTCGAAAGCAGAGTTATATAGTCACAAAGGCATGTGATTTACTCAGGGGACCTTGGTTTGGGTTTTAGCTTCACATCTTATTTATGTGGTTAGAAAAATTTGCCTAACCTCTGAAAATCTTAGTTTCATCATGTGATGAAAATAATACCTTTATTATAAGTTGCTCTCAGGGTCAAGTGAGAGAGAGCGATAAAAGCAATTTATAAAGCATAAAGTACGAAATAGACATCAGTTATTCTAGGTTGGAGAAATGTTGCCCAAGTGATAGTAGCGACCTAAAGTGCCCATGAGAGCTTAGCTAACTTAAGGAAAGAGTAGCACCTAGAGCAAGAGCAGTGATAATTGACATTGTCTTTGACCTGGGAAGAATCTACCTGAAGGTCTATAGTTAGTTCTATATTTTTAGAGGTACATAAGCAAATTGGATTGTGACTACAAAGCCTCATGAGAATAGTGAGAAGATTAGATACCATACTCATGAGGAGTATTTGAAGGGATTAAGAAGTCTTGAAAGTGGTGATAGTGGTGATGGTAGGAGTGAGGTAACCATCTTCAAATAGTTGAGGATTGCTAGGTGGTGAAAGGATTTAGTTTGTTCTGTTTGGTCTTGAGGGGTAGCAATCAAGCACAAATGATGAATCTAGACTTCTGGTCACAGAAAGACAGGACTTTTTGATAGAGGTATGGCATGGTTACAGCAGGACCAGAGAAGTCCCCACCAGTGGAAGTTTCCAATGTGACTAGATGTCCACCTGGCAGGGAAGAGAATTCATGGACCAGATGGATGGTTAGGCATCATGACTCCTTACAATACCGTAAAAGTTATCGCAATAAATATTTTAAAAAGCCATAAGAAGAAATAAAGAGCAATAATAAACCCACAAAAGTGGTGCAAATAAAAAACAATACAGTATAACAAGTATTTTCATAGTATTTACTTTGTATCATACATAATCTAAAGTGCCTTCCAACCTCACAAGTCCATCATTTCATGACATTGTCTGTCTATTTATTTATCTTTCTATATATCCATGTAATATTCATGAGCATAGTGTACTGTCTTCTTCTGGAAGCTCTGTTATGACTGCAGTTTCCCTATTATTTAATCCCATGTTTAGAAAGGGCATTTAAACTGAGATGTAATCTTTAATTTTTTCCCGCTCTGCTTTGGCTGCCTGACTCTTGTCTTAACCCTTCATGTGCCTTAGAAACTGCAGACTCCAGAGAGCCTTCATATTATGTGAAAGGATTTTCCAAGGCCAAGCTAACTGCATTCAATCTTTATCTCAAATGAAAGAACAACTTTGATCTGTCAACTGTGAAAAGTAAACTGGGCATGACCTTCACTCATCACCAATCATCTCACTTAATGACGTTTGTTAACTTTATTCTGATACTAGATCATGGTCCTTCTTTGTTCTGTCAGAGTTTTTTCATCCAAAGTCTAATTATTTCCATTTATACGTATAAGGAGAACTTGGAAGCCCAGTGTATTGGATATGCAGTTTATTGAAATACATCTCAAATTTTAAAGATAGTTTGTTGTATTTGCTATTTGCCTAAGAAAGTGGAGAAAATGAAGAGATTGACTTTAAAGTCAAATATACTTTACTCACTTCATTGCCCTTGACACCCTGAGCATTTCTTTTGCTATGTGATTGTGTGTTCTAGCTCAGTTGCTTCTGTTTTACCTTTTCACCCGGAAGGCCCTCAAATGACAATTACTGCTTCTTAAAGGATACAACTTCAGAGAAGCTGTCACCATGAATCAGGCTAGACCTGACTTGAAGAAACCTCCTCTGATCTCAAATGCTTCAAGTGTTTTATGTGATTGAACCTTTTGTTTGCTGAAAAGATATCAGGTCACCAAAAGCAGATTATCTTTTCACAGCATGGCAGAGGATAGGCTAATCCATTTTCTCATAAACAGTCTGAAATAAGCTAAATATAATTAGCTGTATAACACTTTACAATAATTCTCAAGTATTTTAGTACCTCTTAAAACACTTTCTTTTAAATTCATATTTAAAATTTGTAATCCAAACTGATGGTTTAAATATTCAAACCTGTTTATGATATACACAGATAAGAATTAAAATAACCTGGAAACTATTTGGTTAAAATCATTGGTCTAGGTAAGAAAATTGTGTCTACCATTAAGCTGGAATTGACTCAATCCATACTCATTTACTCCCTGATGCCCTTGAACTGTGAGTCATGTCACTGTCTCCCTGTCCCATGTCATATCACAAGGCTAAAATAACTTGGACACTGAGTACAGTCAGTATTTGCAGTTTCCCCATCCATGGGTTCAACCAACAGCAAATCAAAAATATTCCAGGAAACAATGCCCTAAAAACTATTGAAATAAAAATTTTAAAAAGCCATAAGAAGAAATAAAAAGCAATAATAAAAAAATCATTCCCACAAAAAATGACGCAAATAAAAAACTAATACAGCATAACAAGTATTTACATAGTATTTACTATGTATCATAAGTAATCTAGAGATGATTTAAAAGTATACATGAGAATTGCCATGCCATTTCATACAAAGACTTTGAGCATCCTTGGAATTTGGTATCCAAGGGAGGTCCTGGAACTAATCGCCTGCGGATACCCAGGGATGATTATACATGTAAAATTCCTCATCCTCTTCTTCCCAATACAGGCTTCTATGAAGGGATAACAAAAATGGAAGGGAAAAAGAAACAACATGTGTTAAATTTATTTTAAAAATTTATTACACACACACACACACACACTTGCCTCAAGTAAGTATGTAGGCAGATAATTATTTTCATAGCTACATTCCTATATATTGAATTAATTGAATTATTAAAGAATGATATAAATCAAATAAAGTTCCTAATCAATTTTATTTCAATATAGCATAAAATTATAAAAAAGCAATAAAGCAATGTCTATCAAATTGCTTTTGTTAGAATGTCCAGTGCTTTTTCATTGAATAAACATGAACAAATATAAACTGTCAGAATTATTATCAGTAATGTGCTGGAAATAATCTGCAGTACTGGGGTTAATAACCTGTGGAAGTGACAGGATTTGGTACCTGAGTTCTCGAATCTTCCCAGCACGTCACCAAGAATGACAACCATTTTAGACATTTTGACTTGAAATTAGGCTTGAAAATAGCTACTCTCTTGGGGTGAGTTAACATTTAATGTTGGGCAAGTAGAAATGACTGCTGATTTTCATTCTTTATATTAATTCCATGGGGAGGGTGAGCTAGTAAAACATTTGTGTGAGCTGGTCATTATTTGAAATTTATTTACCAAAGTGGCTTACGTAATAATCATCCCCGTGCTAAATCAGTCAGTCAACAAGTTTTTATTGAGTCCCCATTGGATTAGAGTAATGTATAGTAATGATGTATTCAGTAGTGTACAGATGTATGCAGCAAAGATTAGACATGAGCTCGACCCCCAAGGCCTTACAAGCCATTAGAGGAGACAAACAGACACATATCATCAACTGCAGTGTAACCAGATGACTTAACTCCCAGGGCATGGAAGAGTAATGGCTGGGCTGGGATTGTTCTGGAGGGTGATGGGATGGGTTACATGTGGGAAACTTGCATGATGTAGGTGCCTTGGTCTGGGTTGGGTTGAAGAAAGTTAGTGGCTTGGTAGAGGAGAAAAGCAATTTCGCTTAGTGAATACAGTGTAAGTTGGACAAAGACTGAAGTAGAGGATGGGAGTCTGTTTATTTTGTCTGGAGGTATAGCAACATGGAGAAACATACAGGTAAGACATAATGGATAGAATTATTTGAAACCAAGATTGGCAGGGTTGACACTGGAGGGGTGTAAGTCACATACCCAATAAAGCTCCAGTTTAGCTTTGTTGGAGTCTGATAGACAAAAAATTGCACACTTTTGATGTATATGTCTTCATGAGCTTGGATGTATGCATACCAAACTGTGATACCATTACCTTAACTAAAGCACTAAACATATTCATCATCTCCAAAAATGTCCTTGTGTGTGTTTATGTTTCTCCTCTTCCTTTTCTTTGGTAGGAACACTTAACATGAGATCTATCCTCTTAACATTTTAAAGTTCACACTACCATAGTGTTAACTATAGGTACTTGTTGTACAGCTGAACTCTAGGATATATTCATCTTGCATAACAGAAACTTTATATTTATTGAAAAATTCCCCATTTCCCCTTTCCCCTAGTCTTTGGCAACCACCATTCTAGTCTCAGCTTCTGTGGTATTCACAGAAGCTACGTGGGTATACCCAGTCTGTAGTATTCTGTTATGGCAGAAGAAAATGGACTTAGACAGATGTCTATCTTTTGTAAACCAGCAATACTCAGTGCATAATTCTGTTGCAATGAGTATGTTGTCGTCTTTGTTTTACTTCTCTGTCTTTCCCTCAAGACTGTAAGCACCCTGGGGATGATAACCTAGTCTTACTCATCTTTGCATTCCTATCATTTAACAGAACACTGAACAAACAAGGGAAGAAACCCAGACTGTACTGTCATTTGGGGGAAACTGTGAAATAGAGTGGATGTTTTTAGGAAGGAGAAGCCACTGAAGGTCAGTCTTGCTGGGGAAGGAGGCTCCACAGAGGAGCTCGAACTGTTTTGGATCTTGAAAGATGTACTGTGCATTGGAAGTTGGTGAGGAAGGACGGCACAACCATGGGGAGAGAGGCAGAATGCCTGTCCTTCCTTACTTTGAAGCTAAATATGCCTCTCTGTGGCTTCTACTGGTTGTTCTTAGTTCATTATCTTCAGATTACACAAAACAGGCCTAATCCCTTTCTCTAGACAGCCCTGTAATGTTTGAAAAGTGTAGGTTTCCCTGAGCCTTCTTTTCTCGTGGTGAGCCTTCCTGACACCCTGTCACCCATATCCTCTTCTGAGCCGCTCCCCACCCAGGTTCCCCTAGTGTTGGGCAGCAAAGGAGGTCAGGACTAACACCACCATGCCTCAGGTAGAGGTTTCTGTAAACAGACTATACTGCATCACCATTCTTGGTGGCCACATCTCCTTATTTACTCATGTTGACCTTAGTGTCACTGAGGACCATCGAAGATTATTTCACACATGAAATTATGTCTCCCCTATTTATAGTTACCTGTTAGTGTCACTTATCATTCATTCACTCTCTCCCTCAGTCATTCTACAAATATTTGTTAAGCATTTACTGTGTGTGAGGCACTGTCTTAGGTGATGATCTAGCAGAGTGCCTGACATAAATGTGGGAACTTGTGTTTATCTCTGTTGAATATCATCTTGTCGGATTTGGTTGGGATCGCCAATCTTTTTTGGTCTCTCTCTCTTTCTTGCTCTCCCTCCTTCTCTTTCTCTCTCTTTCTTTCTCTCTCTCTCTCTCTCTCTCTCTCGTGTGCATGTATGTGATACAGACATAAAGATATAGAGTATGCATAGTGTGTGTATATATATATGTCTGTGTGTTTGTGTATAAATATATATTCTAGTGTTTGTGAAGTTTCCCATTTATGTATTGATGAGTCTGATTAGGTAGAGGGAAGAAAGCTTATCATGGAGGTAAATTATGGATTATAATATTAGACAACATTAAAATCATAACTGTTCCAAGATTCTGGGATAGAGAAAAATAGTGTGTGTGTGGGAGAGGAGACTGGGTAGCATATTTGTGATAAGCATGGGTTTTGAAGTCAGACCTCCTGAGATCGAATGTGGGTTCCATCACTTACCTGCTATGTGACTGAAGGCAAAATGCTTAGATTCCCCAAGTTTCAGTGCCATTTGTATATATTCCTGTATACTCAGGAATAATAATAGTTTCTGTTCAAAGGGTTGTTGTGGAAATTAAATGATATTATGTGTATAAAGTGGTTAGTGTAGGGTCTGAGGCATTAAAGATCAATAGATGGTAGATAAAATTATGTAAGAAAAAGAATTGACTTTCAAGAAAGGAAAATGGGACTCGATGTCAAAGTCCATTGGAACCAACTTTAGAGGCTATTTGAACTAAAGTTGTACTGGGATTTGACACTGAATTTTGCTGGGTTTCAGACAGTTCTGAAAAATATTTTTACTGGAGCAAAATGTTCGTTGTGACAAAACGTACTGCCGTAGGAGTTGACTTGGATTAGTAAGTAGATAAATTAATTGTAAAAAAAAAAAAAAAAGAATCTCTGAATCTCAAATGTGGCTTCTTTACTTACTTTTTACACATGTCACTTTCCACAATAATTCAAAATAGGTAGTATAATTTTTCTGTAACATCTGAATGAATTACACTTCCACCATATTAGTTAGTAGCTTTGCATAGTTTGTAGATTACATTTTATTAATTAAAATGGTTTGATTTGTTATGTGCCCATGTGAAGGACTTTTAAATAAGTTGTAGGAAAAGTAATTACTGGAAAATAACCAGCTGTCTCATCTTTGACTCAGATGTTTCCAGCATTGTCAATTTTAGTCTGTTTCAGAGCAAACCAAGACAGTCTACATTGATGAGTTAAGAATATTGCCAAATTTGGTTTTTAAGGTACTTGGGCTATTACTTATAATTTCTTAATAAATTCCAGCAGCGCTTTTTGATAATTAGGGAATAAGAAAAGCCCTCAGCAGCATGCCAGTACAGTGGAGTAATGGCCGTTAAAGACATGAGCTTTGGGACTATTTGGAAACAAATGGTCATTTCACCAGAAAAGTAAAACAAACTGAGCAGTTGTACTCAGCTTTCCTTCTTCGGCTCTGTGCCATATTTATAGGTCAACTCCAACTAGTCAGTCCTAGTGAGTTTTTTCTTTGTCAGCAATATGAAGTTTCACCAAGGCAGTGCTTAGCTCTGTTCTCACTCCATGCTCTGATAGCAGGTACATGTTTATTTTCTTTATTTGAAGAAAGTACGCCAATAAAATAAAATTATAAAACAAGCTGAATTGAAGCCAGTCGACCCCAGTTTATCCTGGATGAAGGCTGCAAATAAATGCATGTATAATAGATTTTGCCTTTCTGTTTCTTCTTTCATATTTTAGTGGCATTTTGATTTAACACACTTATTTTACATTGATGGTAGCATTGCAGGGAATTTTAAGTTATATACTAGTTCTTCTACCTCATTCAGGATATAGCTTTCTGACTATTGTGTAAAATTAACTGTATGAGGATTCCTTAAGAAAAAAGTGCTCATTTTCTACCCCTTAAATAGTCTACAAGGTGTTAAAATGTGATGAAAATAAAAGAAGAAGGAGAATACATTTGATAAAAATGCCCACTTTTCAGTTGGACAATTGGAGTGGATTGGTTTGTTTTTGTTGAAAATATGCTAAGTAATGAAATAATAAAGCTTTAAAGAATTGTTGGTGGGCAAAAAGGCAGGAGAAATAGGAAGCAGGTAGGACTTGGTGTTACGTTTATGCACCATGCTTGGTGACTTTAGTTTTATTTTTTTGTGGGCTGCATTAAATTGCTTGTTACGATTTTGGGTTAAGTCTAGCTGGTATCAGTTATTTAACTGTTCCCTTTGGCCTCTGAAGAGAAAGAATGGCAGAAAGAATGGAACATGAATGCCGTTTGGTCAAAAGATTCAGGTTCCTCTAATGGCAGGACTCCAGATGCTGATACTGAGCTTTGGGCAGAAGTCTGGAAAAGGTGGCTATGAAGAAGTTGAGAACTTAAACTAGGCATGGTTCCTTCAGCAAATTCTCACAGATACTCGGGCTCATGAAACAACCAAGAGTAAGAACCTTGAGATTGCTACCTCTTCATCTTAGAGATGAAGAAACTGAGGCTGCATATGGAAAGGCTGGAGGCTAGAGAGGTGACATGAAGTCACTCATCAAGTCAGGGCAAAGCTGGTGTTATGACGCATGGCTCCCTTACCATGATGACATTATAGCTGGCATTATAACTACAGTCACAGTAGGGACTAGGATACCTGCAGAGTTGTAGAGGCTGACGATAAAGTAGACAAGAGCACAGATCACTGGGCTGGGCAGCAGAAAATCTAGGTCAAAGTTGTTTCCCTGAGTCTTTCGACAAGTCACAAATGCTCTAGATATCAGTTTTCTGATTGACAGATGACTACATAACAGCCCCCATTGACCTCAATGGACCAAATGAAATGTGGGTTGTGAAGATGCTATGACAACCAAAGGCAATACATGTGTAGGGCATTACAGAATACAATTGGCCATTCCTTCCCTAAGGAATTCTCAACAATTATTCAGAGCTGCCAAAGCATCTTAATTCACTACCACCCAACAGAAGACAACAAAATTATCTGGCAACTCAGATGAACCTGCATCCCACACACAGTTTTAGTTATGTGTGTGTTGAGAAGCTTGCTTTTAACTCAGCAAGTTGTAAACATTTATTTCATTTATTTATTCATGAACTCATTTATTGAATAAATGAAGCACAAAAAAGAGTAGACATAGTGCCTGCCTTTCCCTCAAGGGAAAAACAAACAGATAAATAAATGTGATTTATGTGGCAAGTGTTATATATTAAGGACTTGGAAAGACTAAGAGAGGAGGTAAAGGGTTAGGAGGAGGTTTTAAGAAAGAAGTGGTCTTGAAGGTTGAGTAATAGCGGGACCTTCTGAGAAGGTAAAGACATGCTGAGATTTTGACCAAGAGAGGAACCTTAATAAAATCATGAGAATGTGACAGTAAGAGGCACGTATGGGAAATATTGTGCTGTCCAGTGAGACAGAGGGTAGAGAATATGGAGAGACTGTTGAGAAATGGTTCTACACAGGCAAGGTAAGGTCAGTCACGGAAGTCCTTGATTAGCAGCTAGGGAGATTAGTATTTTTCCAACAGACCTGGGAGGACACTAATATTTATTCTATAGCAACATTCTTCCAGCTTAAAATGAGGCAAGCTAATTAATTAAATTTATAAATAATTTGTACAAGTACAAGGAAATGTAAGAAAACTACTAATTCAACTCTCTGGAACTACGGTTATAACCATTAAGTGAATATTGTTCTAGACTTTTATCCTTACATACAAATAGATTAAAAGAGAAAGATACTTTTTATAAAAACAGGATTATTTTCTGGTTCTGGCAACAATTATACAAATAAAAATAAAATGTAAATTAATCTGGAAAAAAGATCATTTCTGGTATGATGGCATGCCAGAAATAAGACAATTTAGGTTTAAGCAGTAAACTTATGAATGGATGCTGTGATGGTTTTGAAAGATACTAGGTTGGATAAAGGGATTAGAGGCTGAAGTTTTAATGCCCATGTAGACATGGGAAATATGGCATTGGGCCTGACAGAGGCAGGCAGCTGGAACACAGATCCCTATTTAAACTGGAACCCTGGAAATGAAAAGTTATTCCCTTGGTAAAAGGAGACTAGCAAAAAAAATTACTCACTGGCTCAGATAGTGTGACTAGAAAATTTGTTACTTTTTGGTACTCTGGATGGGAAAATATGAGGGAAATGAAAGCTCCTGGTCACCAAGAGTAGATATAAAGTTGACATTTACATTCTCAATTTAATGCTGGAATATTTAAGCTGAGAAACTAACATAAAAACTATTCCAGACAAAAGCAAAAGTTAAATAATTCTATAGCAAGACTTTTACACTCCAGGATGTGCAGGTATTCTGGGGGAAAATGGAGGGAAACAAGTAAAACCTGTAAATTCCATGGGGAAATAATCTATAATGAGAGTCAGCAGACTGTATGAATAGGAAGGCTAGTATTCCCACAAACTTGAAATAATAGCACAATCTGAGAAAGACTATACAATAACCATGCTTCAAATGGCTAAAATGAAAAAAGAAGAAATGAAAATCATAAGGAGAGAACAGTACACTGTGAAGAGATAAATTTGAAGAAAAAAAATAGAGCGTCTAGAAATATAGGCATGTCATTGATATCTCCATGAATGAGTTATGTATTAGATTATATGCAGCTGAAGAAAGAATTAGTGAATTGGAAGACAACTGAGAAAATTATGTAGAGTGTCGCACAAAGAGATAAAGAGACAGAAAAAACTGAAAAAATATTTAAGAGACATGAAAGATTAGGAAGAGATATTGGAGAAGGGGCAATTCTTGAGATAATGGCTTACAATTTTCCAAAACCGATGAAAAATACCAGCTTTTAAAGACCTATGTACTCAGTGGCATGCTGGTAAGTGTTAACAACCAGCTCTTCATGATTGAAAAAAGCTCTGATTTACAGTGTTTGTTAATTTCTGTGGTGAAAATACTGTCATTATGACTAATTTCAGGTTACTAGTATGACTTCACTGAAATGGGGATTGGGAAGAGATGTGCATAACTGGCTCTTGTGAGCCAGCATGAGCTGACTTCAGAACACAACTGCATATGCTAAATCCAGTAATTATTCATCAGAAGAGAATCTGTCTTTTGTGTCTATAACTAAAATATTATCATTGTCATGGATGTTCTACAGTTTCACTACAATGTGTCAAAAATTATAGTGAAACTGTAGAACATCCATGACAATGATAATATCTTAGTTATAGACACAAAAGACAGATTATTTTCTGACGAATAATTATTCTGATGGTAGACTTCTCATTGGTTTAAACCAATCAGAGCCAACGCTTGGTACTGAGCATGGGATCAGGGAGCCAAAGTATAGGAGTCATGGAGAGGAGGAGTGGACATCTAAATGAAAACCTGTTGCTGTTAGAAAGTGGGAAGGGAAATGAATATGAGGTGAAAAACCTAGCTATATCTATAATATGGTATATATTTTTCAATCAGAAGATTCAGGCTTTTCTTCATTTTGGAGAAATTTTTTTCTTCTCATCATCTTTGAATGACTTTTATATTCCATGTATTTGATTCTACACCTAAGGGAGACCAAAAACTTGTCCTTATTCTGGGCTGTCCATGTCATTCTTCTATATTTTCCTCTTATTTTAATCTCTGCCTTTTTTCTATGCATTTGCTAAGATTGTTCAAGCCTTTTTTGTGTGTGTGTTTTGGGGGGCAGGGGAGAGGATAATCATTTACTTTTCAGCTGAGTTAGCCTTCAATTTGTTTTCTTAGTTTTTTAGTTTCCCTTTTCATCTCATTTACCTTGCTTTTTTGAATTAATCTGCCTATGAAATTATTATATAGATTGAAGTACTCTTGGGGAACACTTTTCTATTCCATGGTATGTAGAATGACATTTGTTTAATCTGGTGTCTACCTCTGGGTAGACGTTACTGATTTACAGAAGTTACTGATATGGAGAAGGGAGCCAACTAGTGATATAAATGAAAGTTCCTGGATGGAGGTGCACTTTCATTTTGTTAGTTGTGTGATAAGCAGAGTTCCAGCTTTGAGCAGTCCCCTTAGGTGTGTCTTGCTTTCTCTTCCCTACCCCTCATCCTCTCTTGCCTAACTGCCATAGACTGTGACATCTTCACTCTGCACAGAGAAAAGTATTAGGTTCTAATAAATTGCTTCCATAAATTTGGTAGCATAAATTTGACAGGACTTTAGGGAGTTGATTGACTGGTAGCAGGTAGGCTTCCTTGAGCCTGATAATATGGTTTCCTCTCATCCTCCTGGATATGACCTGAATTTACTTGATGTCCAACAGGTTCTAGACATGCAGCCTTTGGAGCAGGGGGTGAATTTGTCAGGACTCTTTTCCTTAAAAGTGGCAGAAATCCAATCTGAGTTAGTATAAACAAAGCAAGATATAAAAGAGAGATGCTGTAGCTTATGTGCTGAAATGATGGGGTGAGCAGAGGAGCTGGTCTCTGAGTGATGAGGTCCAGGAACTGGCACCTCAGGGCTTCCTTGTCACCCCTCATTTCTGCTTCTCTCTAACTTCTAGCTGTCTTCTCTCCAGCTGACTGGTTCCACGAGGCTCCAGGAGCCCAAGATGTTATGTTCTTATAGTCTACTGACCAGAGAGAAAGAAAGCTCTTTCCCTCCAGACCTCGTGAGAAAACCCAGAGGAAGATTCTGATTGACTCCTACTGATCACGTGTCCAGCTGTGGGTGGGGTTTTGGGATAGTAAATTGGCAGCTTTCATCAGAAATAGGTGTTCTCTATAAAAGCAAGGGAGGAGGTGATAGTCTGAGTACATAAAATAACACATTTTCACTGAGGGGAGGAATAAAAGCCTCCATATGCTTTGCAGGAACTAAATTCACCCCTGCCGAGCTGTCAGGGGATAAGACCCTTTATTCACATCCAAGTATATGAGTGCCATTTGATACCTTTACCATGATCCTCTTTACCAAACCCAGAAAAATTTCACTTGTTGATTTGGTAACCTCAAATAAAAATGAACCCCAGGACGTTTCCAGGTTCAGCTTAATTCTGCCCAGTTGTCACTTCCTCAGCCCAGGAACTGGTATGGAAATAGGTATTCGGCATCTGCTGCTTTGTGTTATGGCTAATGCATGAGAGAGATGCTTTTCCAGAACCAAAGAGCCCAAGTTACACTGCTGAGGATGAAGAAAGACTGCAGGGGACCAACTGGTTTTTGTTTGGACCACGATTAAGAGAAGGTTCAGTTGTTCTAATGCTTTTAAAATCAGCTTTGCTCCGAAGCACTTGGGTTATGCTATTTGCCATCTTGCAGAAAGGCTCAGCATTTGAGATGTAAGCCAAATGCTTTTAGCCCACTTATAAAAGACACTGCTGCCCTGGGCCCTGCTGGCTGCAGGAGCTGACTGGGCTGGAAGCCAGTGCTGAGACTATGATAGTGCATGCCATTTAATACGAAGGGGGGAATGGTGACGTGGTTTAGCTTAGAAGCAATGCTAATTGTTTACTGGATACATTTTACACAGCCCAGGCCATTTATTTTAGCCAAATTTCTCTCATTATTACATAATAAAACCTGACATTTAAAAAAGCACATTTACTTATTTATTGAAAAAGCTAGTATGCAGCGTATCCTCCTTCTAGGTTCATATACTAAAAATCAATGTGCTGGGGGAAAAAAGTAACAAAATTATAAAGTCTATAGATGGGAAGATTAGAAGTGACCTTATTTCGGTGGCCTTAAGTTTTATGAGGGAAGAAACTATTGTCTTGTTTAATTATTGTTTTTCAATTTTATATCTAGTGTTAAGCACAATACCTGGTATATTGTAGGGAGTCATTAAATCTTTAATTAATGAATAAGTAAATGAATACATAAAACATGTAGGAGCAAGAACTGACCAAAGATTCAAATAAAGATTCCATTAAAACCAAGTCTAAATATGTGCTTGCATACAATGATGGATGGTCACATGAGAACAAAATCTATCTAGTTTTCTCTCTACCCTATTTTACCTGGAATAGGAAGTAGAAGCTCCAAACCCTCATACAAGTGGATTGTCCTTGCAAGATGTCTGTCTTACCAGAAGTTTCCAGAAATTGCATAAGCCCAGCTTGCCTACTTTCTGTCTATAGTTTCTTAACCAAAGTGTTTCCAGATAAATTTAGTTAGATTTTAGTCAAACACATGACCTAAGTGGCTATATGTAAAGAGTAACTCAGAGCCTTCACCTCAGCTTTGGTATTTATAGAGTTAGGACCACGTCCATACTCTGTGGGGCCTAGTGTAAAATGAAAATGTGGAGCCCTTTTAAAAAAATTATTAAGAATTTCAAGACAGCGAGAGTAGAACAGTAAACCAAGTGCAGGCCCTTCTAAGCATGGGACCAGCAGGACTGAATAGGAGGCATGCCCACAGGACCAACCCTTTATAGATGGCTCGTCTTCTGGGAACTCTGAAAGCACTGGTGAGTTCATATTCACAGCAAGACCCTATTGAAATTGGTGGGTTGTTTAATTATTTCAAAGATAGAGGTGAGATGTAGAGAAAATGTAAAGTGTTGGCATAGATGAGACTGGCTTCCCATCTGAGGTGTCTTCCAGCAGAGAGAGTATGACTAAAATTTCATGTATAACATACTTCCATTCACTGTTAAAATAAGTAGTGTTCCTAGAGCTTACATTACCTTTTTAGCAGTTTGCTTTTGGGTACCCTGAGAGTTATAATATGTGGACCACTTAAAATGTCTTCTGTAAGTTTCACTCATTCTAAGTGTAGTAATTATGGTGTTTGTAATGTTGTCCATGCCATGTGATATTATTTTATAATATTAAACAACTCTATCATTATGTAGCAGCTGAAACTAAGCTTGAAGTTAGTTTTCTAATATTTACTCCAATCTGATCTTACCTTATGAAAGTTTATTGGAGAGATCTGAAGCATATCCTACTGGTCCAGAACTGGGGAGAACTGATTCCTAGTCCTTTGTAGGCCTCTAGTCTACTAATATTCAATAAATAGTTCTTGAATGTTTCAATAAGTGGATGTTAAATCATGTCACAGCAATTAACTATAGCTACCAATCGATACTAAACAATTCCTTACCTTTGAACAATGTGGTGAATGCTTTAGGAAAATGCATTTTATTCATCTGAAAATCGATCACAAAAATACATTTTAATGATTCAAATAGTATACTGAATTCTTTCCTCATTGAATTTGAGTACATGTCAAAAAAATTATATTTCACAAAATAATTTATATGCAATTAATTTTGAATTTACTGTAATTATTATTTTTTTTAGTTTTGTGAGAGATAATTTACATGACATGTAGTAAAATTCTTTCTTTTTGGGTATACAGTTCGATGAACTTTGACAAACTTAAGTGATGCAATTGCCATCACAATCAAGATACAGACATACAGAAAATTTCCATCACCTCAAAAGTTTCCTTCAAGTTCCTTTGTTGATAATCCCATCTCCCTTCCCTAGAAACCACTGGTATGATTTATTTTCATCTAGTTTCGCTTTTCCTAGAATGTCATACAAATAAAGCCATTTATATGGCAGCCTTTTGAGTCTGGCTCCTTTTAGTTATCATACCATTTTGTTTGCTCCATCAGCAGTATTTGGTAATTGTCTTTTTAAAAAAGTCATTCTAATAGGTATACAGTGGTATCTCATTAAATATGCATTTCTCCATTGATAATGATATTGAGCAATTTTTTCATGCACCTGTTTATTCCAGGGAGCTTCTTTGACAGAGTGTGTTGTTATGATGTTTCCCTTTTTTTTTTTTTTTTAAATTTAGGTTGGTTGTTTTCTTATTATTGAGTTTTGAAAAGCCTTATATATTCTTGTTACCAGTTCTTTATTAGATATATGTTATGCAAATATTTTCTCCCAGTTTCTGTCCGTTTTTTCATTTTTTAACTTTGTCTTCCAAAGAGAAGATGTTTTTAATTTTGATGAAAGCCAATTTATCAGTTTTTTTCTTTTATGGTTTATGTTTTTTATGTTCTATGTAAGAAATTTTTTCCAAAGCCAAGGTCATAAATATTTTTCTATGTTATCTCTTAGAAGTTTTATAGTTTCACATTTCACACTTAGGTCTATGATTCTTTTTGAGTTAATTTATATATATTGAGCAAGGTATGGGTTGAAGTTTATATTTTTGCATACGTATATTCAGTTGTTCTGGCACAGTTTGTTGAAGAGACTGTTTATCCACTGAAATGTTTGACACTTAGTGAAAAACAGCTTGGCCATATATATGTGACTTTATGTCTGGACTCTATTTTGTTCCACTGATCTATGTGTTTATTTTTTCACCAATAACAGAATGTCTTGGTTTTATGGTAAGTCGTGAAATTAGGTTCTATGAGTCTTTCAACTTTGTTCTTTTTCAAAATTATTTTGGTTGTACTAGGTCTTCTGCTTTTTTGTATAATTTAAAAAAAATTTATTTTAGCCAGCTTGTTGGTTTCTAAAGCATTCTGCTGGGATTGTTATTAGGATAAACTTTATCAGCCAGAGAAATTTCCTCAGCCTTCTTAAGAAACATTCCTTCAATTATTCCCTTGCGTCTGCCTCTATTTCTTGTTTCCATCATCCCCTATATGCTGAGGCTAACGTGCAGTTGATCCAGAATGACATTAAAGCTATGTAAGTAGCATGAAGGTGGTCCTGTGATTGGGACTGCGGTCTCAGGATTCAGGCTGGCTTTAAACATGGTAGAATTCGTGCTGGAAGTAGCCAGAGGTGAGAGCAGGCAGTGGGGAGACCAACTTTGCGCTATTCCTCTTAGTCTCAAAGAAACTGGAACTAACTTCCTTAGCTTGTTCTACACTCCTCAGGGGAAAGGCATGCCTGCAATGTGAAGAATGATACTAGGGTTCTTTGACTATTTTAAAGTCTTCTCCTCCCCTTTCTTGTTGCTATTTTGGAAATCTCACTCATCCATCATTTACTCTACTTGTCTCTCCTTCTATCCCCTTTATCTTTTTCTTCCATTGCTCCTCCAATTCTTCCTCAAATTTCTAAAGCTCATTAAAAAACAATGCTCTCTAAAGATTAGAAATGTAAAGTAAATATATTTTGGTAGAAGTTTTGAGAGTAAAAAATTAGGTATTAAATTAAAGTTACTGGAATGCGCTGATTGTGATGAATTGTTGGATAAAATGTTCTGACAACCTAGGAATGTTTTCCCTGGTTTGACTCCACTGTTAATCCACAACTTCATCTTCAAATAGCAATGTCTCTGTAGTGCATCTTTTACAACTTAGTGGAATCACTGAGTTTCAGATTTTCTTTCTTCTTCGTGCCTGGCAGCCATGGACCAATTAGTCTGAAAATATGAACATTTGGGGAGGATATTCTTCAGTGACTCAGCAGGGCAACAGATGGCAAAATGTTTAATGTTTATTTCAAATCCATTTCCATATTGGATTCACATCCAGGAGTGTTAAAAAACATTTTTATTTGGAAAGAGACTGTTGTTCACTGTTAGAAAACAATCTCTGTTTGAAAACATCATTTGAATTACAACTTCTTTGACAGGTGTGGGGCAGACACTGCAATTTCAAGGATCATGAATATGGCTTTCTATCTTCCCTACCGCACACTCTATTTTACTTATCATGGCTACATTTTCAAATGCTGGTTGTTGTGTTTTTATTTTTTTCTTCTTTTCAGGGGAGGCTTAAAGTCAAAGCTTTATTCCCAATATTAGAAATAGAAAAGGAATAATGTATTTAATATGACAAGCTTTGAAGGGTTGTTCTTACTGTAAATGTTCACAGGTTATTGTGATATGTTTATATCATCTGCCTTGTAGGGCACATGATCATTATCTGAGTCCTTGGGAGTCAGTTTATGAAATCTGAGTCACACTTGGACCATTATAAAAGCATAGAGACAGGTAGGACTCTCTGCTGACGCACAGTCAATACGTACTGACTGTTAACTCGGATAATAAATGAGCTTTCTATTTAGCTCTCTTCAGGACATGGCAACAAACAGTGGGTTTTAATGGCATTCATTTATTTATGTGTTCATTCACTAATTCATTTATAAAACTCACGTTGAACAATTACTACATGCATGTGTTCATCTGTGGGTGAAAACCAAAAAAAAAAAAAAAGCTACAATCAAAGACTCTGAAGACCATTGAATTTAGTGACTTTGTCTACAAGATTTATTCGTATTAAAACATTTGTTTTGTTATATAACTGTCCTTTTATTTTTGTTTTTGTTTGATGTAACTTTCATTCTACTGTGCCTTGAAAAGTATTCAGGAAAGCTGATTTCATGGCTAACTAACAGAGGCAGATTTACCCTGAAGGAAATGAAACTTGTATTTCAGAGCCTCTCTTGCTTGCACAGATCCCTTCTAAGGCTCATGCAGGAATTCTATAAATGGATTTATATGATCATAGTGTTGGTAAAATTTGCAAGGATATTTTAATTCCATTTGATCAAGACTATCTCCACAAGGAACTTTCCTCTGTCATTCTGCTCCTCATGTCAGATGGCAATGAAGTGCTGTGGATATTTTGGGGATACAGCTAAGTAAAAGTTCAGTTGGAGTTCACTTGGCTTGGTTTTTGCAAGATATATTTACAGTTTGTAGTATTATGAACAGTTTTCTAGCTGTTTCATGTAGGAATAACATAGGAATATACCTGCTGATCACTGAAATGACTCCCTGAGTGTTTGAACATGAAGTTGCAGGATGGGAAGTCATGGTACAGAGCAGTGCCTGGCATAAGAAGCAAGTGGTATGGAGGAGAAACCAAATTTGAAATATAGGCAGCCAGAAGTGATCTGTGGAAAATTCTTAAAAACAGTAAGTGTGCAAAATTGTAAGAAATAGACTTAATTATTGTCAATGCATAAGCAAAATGGTTCTCTCCCTTGATGAAATTATCTTCCCTAACGCAGCACATGCATTTGTAAATGCATCATATGGTCTTTTATTTCTATTTATAGGAACTGTATAAAGCAGAATTTATCAGAATTTTAATATTTGCAGGGCAGAAACTATAGTTGTACTATATATAAATAGGTAATATATTCATGATATTCATGTGACATTGTATGTTTTATGCATCCTAGTGTATTGAATAGCATCTTAGCATGACACTACCATTAGTAGTAATGAACCTGAAATAAACTTTTCTAAGATATCAAGTATGTCAAATAAATTTTGAGCAGTTATGCTAGAGGAAAACTAAATTTTTTAAAGAAAGTTTCTCCATCGAAAATATTATAATATTTGGTTATATGAAGAGGCAATCAGAAGCAATAGCAAAAAAGTAATATAGAAGACATTATACAGATATGTCAGCTATTTAATTAATAAAAATATTATTTTGACTTTCTGGATTTTGTGATTATGGCTTTGTTAGCTTTTTAAGTTTTTAATTTGTTGTAATCTGTTTTCTCATTCTAAGTTAATACTTATATTTCTGCCTAATATTATAGTAGCAATTTTGCATTATTTCTCTTAATGATACCTGATATGGTTTGGCTGTTTCCCTACCCAAATCTCATCTTGCATTGTAACTCCCACAATTCCTACGTGTCATGGGAGTAACCTGGTGGGAAGTAACTCAATCATGGGGGCAGGTCTTTCCTGTGCTGTTCTCATGATAGTTAATATATCTCATGAGATCTGATGGTTTTAAAAATGGGAGTTTCCCTGCACAAGCTCTCCCTTTGCCTGCTGCCATCCATGTAAGATGTGACTTGCTCCTCCTTGCCTTCTGCCATGATTATGAGGCTTCCCCACCCATGTGGAACTGTAAGTCCATTAAACTGTTTTTCCTGTATAAATTACCCAATATCAGGTATGTCTCAATCCACAGCATGAAAATGGACTAATGCAATATATTTCAAAACTTTCAAGCTTCAGGCGTCCCAGAAACTGGATCTGTTCTCTGTTAGCCCCAGATTTTATTTTCTTTGTCCAGTTATTTCTGAAGGAAGAGTAAATCTTTGGGACCACATCAATTCTATGGAAGGAAATAAAAGGGATTGAGGAGGGGTACAGTAAAGGGTGAAGATAGGACAAAAATAGAAGTTCATGGGTTGAACAGTTGAGTGGTTGATGTAAAGGTAATGATGAATTGAGAGAAGAGAAACATGGTAAGAAGAATGGCAATGGGGACATAGAAGAGTGAGACAGCAAATCTCATTAGTTTAGCAGAAAGACCGCAGAAGTTAGAATCAGGAAGTAAGTTCCCTAATCTGTTCAGCTGGAGGTGTGGCCTTGATCAATTCATTTACAGACTCTGGGCTTCCAGTTTCTTCCTTTGTAAAATGAAGATGATAGTAATTACCCTGCCAAATAGAATTGTTGTCAAGATTGAAGACCAAATACATCACACTTCCAGCCCATAGCATGGCCTCATTGCTGTTCCCATTGTGGTTGATCCAATCTAAATCTGTGGAGGAGGGGAGGAAGGTACAGCAAAATGCAGAACTTCAGATCTCAAGAAAAACATGAGAGGTGAATGTGAAGTGAAAATGAAGCCAGGAATTGTCCACTTATGAAGGGAAATGAAAGGAAGGCTAAAGCAGGAAGGAGGCTGATTAGAAAAGGTGCAAGATGATTTGGGATACGTAAGATAAAAGAGGAGGATGGAGAAAATGGATTTTTTCATAATCTAACTTCTGTTCAATGGAACAAGAAGAAAAGTGATGGCTCTTTGATGGAATGACAGAGTGGGGCTGGAGAAGCTTCACAGGGCTTTCATGTCAAAACATTTGAAAGTGGTAGTGTTGACATGTGTGTTTGGCCAGAAGGGTGTTTGCCAATGTATCTGCTTCTATCAGGCTAATGAAGGCTAGCTCCAGGGCTCTTGGACAACAGGCTGGAGCATATATAGAAAACCCAGAGGCTACAGTCCGATAATGAAGACTCTAGGTTAACATGGGATTTTGCCATTAAATATTGGGGTGAGCCAACAAAAATTTCATTTGTATCTTGTCAATTGTTATTCTTACCAAAGTTGGTGGGGTTGGAGGAAATAATAAGACTGTAAAATAATGAAAAAAAGAAATGAATCACAGGAAAATAGCATGTTACTTTTAGGGATTAAAAATGTACTCCAGGTAGCTTTTGCTTTAAGAATAGTTAATTTTGAAAGGACAACTTTGCAGTCCGTGAATTAGAACTACATATTTACATGTTCCATTTACAAAGAGATGGAAAGTGGAATTCCTTTAAAATTCATCTTGCTTACAATGCTCAAAATGTCCTCTCAACTCTCTTCTTTGACTAGGCCTTGGCATTGGCTATCATTCTTGGTGGGCCTCCATGGGTCAGTATTAGCAAGAATCTTGTGAAGTCAGTTTAGTGAGAACTCCCCAACCTTGGTATCTAATCATCCTTGATACCTGGGTCAAATTTCCCGTTCCTTTACTTTCCATATCTGAGGACTGCCTTCAGCAAGAATCCTGTTAGGTCAGTGTAGCAAGAACTCCTATTACCCATGATACCTTCTTTTAGTAATTTTCTGTACACCCTGTCCCCCACACCTCTCCCCACTCCATACCCCCAATGTGCTCCCCAGCTATAAATCTGTGCTTGTTCAGCTCTGGTTTTCATGGACAAATGTAAAGTTGTGAAAGGAAATTGTCATGACCACCTTTGTCCAGGTTAGTAAGCAATCCACTGTGTTCATCCCTGGATACATCCTTACCTGAATAATTTTAATAACACTCATACTTGCCTCTTGTATACAATTAAGAATTTCAGAAGCTTTCACATATGTTACTTTCTCCCCACAATGAACCTTGTGACATAGACAGGGATCTTACAGATGAGGGGACTGGGAGAGTAGAGAGTTCTTCATCTTGGCAAGGGTCCTTCAGCTAGTGATAGCAGGGCTAGATAGAGGTTTCCAGAATCCTCATTGAGTGCTTCGAGTTATAATTGAAGTGTAAAATGTAAAAGAGAAATAGAGTATGTGAGAGACCAGAATATGCTGCCCCCAAATATGAAGGATTGTTGAGCTGAAGACAATTTAGAAGAAGCAGATACAGAACAGCTCTCTGCTCTCCCTCTATTTGCCTAAAAGCAGGGCATAGATTTACAAAAAAGAATGGTATCTCATACCATTATTAGTTGACAATTTAAAAAATAAAATAAAACTGATTAAATAGCCAAAAAGGGGTATCCTGCCTCTCTGTCTGCCAGAGAGAACAAAGATTAACCGCTGAAATCAGCTTTGGACCCCTGTTAGCTTTGCGATGGCATCAGAAGAAACTACATTAACAAGCTTTACTAACTAACCTTATCTGCCAGTTATTTGCCTTTTCCCAAGCTGCCACCTGTAGAGACTCAAAGTCCTCTTCCCTTGTCTTGCCAACTCTCTAAAAATTTATTGTTCTTTGTTGAAGATGCTATATAAGCTGGAATTTAAAGCCACCTCTTTGAGAACTACCCATTCTCTGGGTGTCTCCCATGTATATATGAAGTATTCAGCAAACCACCATGGCACATGTGTACCTATGTAACAAACCTGCACATTCTACGCATGTATCCCAAAACTTAAAAGAAAAAAAAAATCTATGTACACATTAAGAAACTTCTGTGTGCTTTTCACTTGTTAATCTATCTTTTGTATCAGGAGTGGATTCTGACTAAGAACCTATGGGGGTTATTCTTCCCCTACCACTCATCAGGCATGTTGTAGCAAAAACAACATTGTAATAAAGATGGGTTTGTCTACTTTTAAGCAGGGCAATAAAAGTGTTAGGTAGTGAATCAGTATGAACTTAGGCATTAGAATGAATAATTATTTTATGGATATCCTTGACGAATCTACATCTTTCTTTTTTTTTTTTTTTTGAGACGGAGTCTCACTCTGTCACCCAGGCTGGAGTACAGTGGTGCCATCAGGGCTCACTGCAGGCTCCGCCTCCTGGATTCACGCCGTTCTCCTGCCTCAGCCTCCTGAGTAGCTGGGACTACAGGTGCCCGCCACCACGCCTGGCTAATTTTTTGTATTTTTAGTAGAGACAGGGTTTCACCGTGTTAGCCAGGATGGTCTCGATCTCCTGACCTCGTGATCCGCCTGCCTCAGCCTCCCAAAGTGCTGGGATTACAGGCGTGAGCCACCGCTCCCGGCCCAATCTACATATTTCACCTAGAGAAAGAAGTTTCAGTAGATCGAATTTATAACAGAAGATACTTTACTTACACATATCAAGATCAAATCTTGGCTGTAAAGCTGATGATAGACTCAATGTATTATGACATCTTGTATGACATCTTCATCACTCTACCAACTAATGTAAATATCCACTATTCTCAGACATTGGGTAAAATGCTAGAGGGAAAATGGTGGAAAAGATGCAGTGCCTGCTATCTGGAGCTCTTGGCTAGTTTGTCCAGGAGTGAGACAGTCATCTATTTAGTTACAAAACAGCAAGGAGAGGTGTGTTATTCATGTGAGTGGAGTGTGCTGATTGAAAACACTCCTTGGTCTGCTTAGCTGCATACCTGTCTATGGCAGGAAGCAGAACCAGCTGTTCTCTTTTTTCCAATTCTTTTCTTTCATTGAATCACAAATCCTGTTTTCACAACAGCCGCTGTTTCTATTGCTATGGAAATGATGATGATGTGTATCACAAATTCAAATATTATGACATGATTACAGGACTCAAGAGGAGGAAAAGATGAGCTGTCAAGGGCACAGTTTTCCTCCAAGTCAAATGCCTTTGTTAATGAGCAAGTATGTTAATAAAAAACTATGAAAAGCATAGGAAAAGGCAATTGGCTGGGAGAGTGGGATGTGTAAATGCGGTTCTTCAACAGATTTGCCTGTGGTGAGCTCAGTAGGCAAATCTTAGCACCTTCCATTAGAGTATTTCTTAAGCCAAAATGCCATCCCCCGAAGAACCCAAGAGCTGCAGTCTCCTGTTTTGATGCAAGAGGAGCCTGATAGGTCTTTCTGTGAGTCAAGTAGTGGATTAGTTACCCTTTGTCCCTGGGACATCTCCCTTTCCAGCTCGGAGGTGATGCCTAAGATTAGGACCTGCTGAGTTGGCATCAAAATAAACGCTGATAGATATATCATGAGAATGACCAACATCTCTCTGAGCATTTTCAGATTCCTTCTTCTTGGCCTGGATCTTGGGAAAATTGTCCAAGTACCACTGTGGCCTACTCTGTTTTTACTTGCCCCCTGTGAGAGAGTGTTTCAACCGCATTCCTGGAACTCTCTTTCCCCTGCATTGGCAGAGAAATTGCCCATGTGGCTTAATTTTCTGTCTGAGATAGGGTTTTGGAGGGACCCTGGAGGTTAGGCTCCGAGGTCAGCAACAGAGTTTTCATGCGAAGCAACAGTCTCTGGTTTAAGCAGAGTTGGCTGTGTGTGTCAGTCTTCCCCGCCCTCTGGCCTGGTCTTCGAGGATGTCATGGTGAAAGTAAAGGAAACTTTGTTTAGTCTGCACCACAGCCTTGAATAGGCCATAAAAACTCCCCAGGCTGTGACCAGCCAAACTTGGAACGGCAGACCTCCACTCGTCACTTGTGCACCTTCTTTGTCACTTCATATTTTTTGTGTTTCTCTCTCCACCTTGGTGGCCTGTAAACACACACACACACACACACACACACACACACACACACACACACACACACACCCCCATCTGGAAGTTACTGTGCTGATGCTATGTTCTGCAAGGACCCGTGCACACATTGATAAAATAATGGCATATATGCATTGCTTTTACCTTTAGGGAACAGGACTAGATATAGATATTTAGAATTCCAGAAACGAGGTGAAATATTTCTCTGATAAAATTCCCTCTTCTGAAACCTCCCACCCCCACTATCAAATACTAGTGGCTTATACATCTTCATTATGATTTGAAGGACCATAACACAGGCATTATTAGAAACATCTTGATTCCTGATAGTTCCTGAAAAAAATCTCCATATCTGTGCTTTGAAAAAAATGTGCTTGAATATAAAGTGGCTGAAAGATTTCTTTGTATGGAAGTCCCTGTGTAACTTAGACAAACTAGAGCAATTCGAAGTTTTTTTAATTGGGAAGAAAAAGGAGAAAGGCAAAGGGGAGGAAAAGGAGGAGGAAGAGGAGGAGGAGGAGAATGAATTAAAAAAAAAAAAGGTTTGTTGCTGAGTTGAGAATTTGACTAGAAAGCCAAGGCCCAGCTTGGAGCAGAGTTTTACGGCTGAGTTATAAACTCTGAAAATAGGGCTTTATAATGGAAATGTTGACAGACTCTCTACTATAACTGGGCTAGCGGATGCCTGCTGTAATGTACTGTGTAATTTATAGGAGTCACCTGTTAAGCCATCTGGGAAAGAAAATTTCCCTTCTTTTAAAATGTTAATAACTTGATTAACCTTTTGAACTTCATCTTTATTGCAAATGGAGCCCATGCAAGCCAGTTGCTGCTGGATGGCCAATTTGTATTTGCAGATAAAATTTAGCATTAAAACAAAATCCATACTCTGTGGTTTTCTTAGTCTCACCCTGTGAGAAAAATGAGTTGCTAAGGGAGAAGCTGCACCTTGATGGCTTAGAGGAAGTGCTTGCTTTCTCACACCAAAGCTGCCTGCAAGTTAGAGAAGGCATTAGGGCATCTTTATGTATGAATCCATGCACACTTTTATCTTCTCTCCTCCATTAGTTTTTTATGTGAGAAACCAGGAGCTGAGATTCCTCCTATGCTTAGGGGGAAAAAAAAGATATTGTTCACTCTGGAACCTTGACTCTATAACGATTTAATGAATTGCTAAATGGCTCATATATATGGTTTTATGACTTCTCCACTCGTAGAGCTCCAGGTCCCCAAACATGAAGTCCCTTGTTTTCTTATATTCCTCTTCATTTTTAGTATTGCTCTCTTCTGTATCTTACGGAATGAGAATTCTTACAGAATATCTCTGTTCTCAACATCCACTCCCAAAGAGACCAGCTCCCTAGGCTGAGCTCCACCAGCTTGCCTCTCTGATTCTCAGGACCCAGCCATGGGAGTCCTGGACTCTGAAGGAAAAATCTCCCTCAACAATGTAATTTGCAATGACATGGATGAACCTGAAGGACATTATTTTAAGTAAAATTCGCCAGGCACAGAAAGACACATACCACATGATCTCACTCATATGGAATGTGTAAAAGTTGATATCATGGAATTGGGAGGAGAATGGTGGTCACCAAGGGCTGGGATGGCTGCGGGAGGGGAAGATGTTGGTCAAAGGATACAGAATTTCAGTTATAGGGCAGGAATAAGTTTAAGAGATCTGCTGTACAACATGGTGACTATAGTTAATAACTATTATACTATTAATAACAAGAATATATTGTATCCTTGACAAAGGCTAAGAGAGTAGATGTAGAGTGTTCTCATATCTCTCTCTCTCTCTATACATATATAATTTAAAATGTCATGTTGTACATGATAAATGTATACAGTTTTATCTGTAAATTAAAAAAAGTCTCACTGAACAAATCTAATGGGGTTAGAATTCCTGCAGGCAGCATGGAGCACTTCCATGGATGCTATTTCCATTCCTTGTTGTAGGAAGATTTAATAGTTTTTGAAGATTAAATTGCTCACCTGGAATTTTCTGATTTGAGAATGCAATTTCAAAGACAGGCCAAGACCCTCTTATCTATTTCTCCTTGTTTGATTTCTCTAGACTGACTGTTTTACTGCTAATCTGTGTTACAAGTGTTTTGTGTGAGGGGCACATCATTGTCTATAGGACATGGTATTCCCATGTTATCATCATTGGTTAACACAGGAAATCCTTTTTGCTTTTCCCTGAGAACACTAAAGCAGTTACCCCCAAGTAGGTCAAATAAAATAATTATCTTAAGAAATGTAATCAGGGAAGAGCCCATCATGTTAAGAGACAGCCCCACAGTTTCCTCCAATGCTTCGATCTGAGAGACAATGCTTCCCAAAAGGACATATTACCAGGAAGATACTTGTCTGATGGGAGTATATCCTTTTGTACCTTCTGGGAGGTGCATTTCTAATATTTTTTAATTAAGGCGGTCAACCTTCCTGGTCTGCTGGCAACTCCGTTTTAGTAATGAAAAGTCCTGCATCTGCAAAAAACCTGTGAGTCCCAGGCAAACTGGGACAGTTGGCCATCCAATGATGGGGGCTTCCTTGAGAAATGATGAGCTCTTTGACACTGGGAACGTCCCCACAAAAGTGGAATGGCTCCCCGCATGGAGGTTGTGGAGGAAGATTGCTATTTTGACAAAAAGGCTGGACTTCACGATCTCTAAGGGTCTTTCTAACTTTAAAATTTAAAATTCCAGATGGCTCCAAAAGACAGAAACATGACAATTAGAGATAGCCATCCAGGAATCTTAAACGCTGGTGTCTTTATGGGTCCTGTCTAGGTTTTATATTTTTATGTTAATCTGGTTTTGTATCTTGTCTAGAACTCTACGGGTTTGTATAGTGCTGTTTTATTTTGCAACACATTATATACTACTTGGCTCCTAACTGCCTCTTCTGTGGTTTTCGAACACTCACCCCTTGATAGGATGGAGCCTGGGCTCTTCAATGGAATATGATGCTCATTGATGCCTCGACCATTTCTCCACTGGAACAGCAGCTCCTGACTACAGTTTGATGTCATCCACCCATCACATGCCCCAGCACTCATATACATTTCACAGATGTGTCAAGAGAGGCCTCAAGATGTTAAGAGAAAAAGTTTGCCAACGCTACAGTGAGGTTGTGAGGCACAGCCAAGAATGAAAAAGTCAAAAATCTGGCTCTGAGTCCTTTTTTCTAATGACTAGACACCACTCCCTCATTGGAACGTACTTGGTTTTAATGCCTTAAAGGGACACAGAGAGCTGGCTGGCTTACAGAACCGAGAAATACTCTTCCTCCTGCCAGAGTGGTACAGCCTTTCCTGCCACCATCTTGAGGCCGAGGCTTTCAGCCTTCCTCAATATATGAAGTCCCTTTCTACTCTGTCCTTTCTTTCCATGTCTCTTCCTCCCTAAATTTCTCCTGAATTATCTGTATGGAAGTTTATTTTGATATTAGTTGATTCAGAGCAACAGAAATTTCTACAGTATATAAACATGTTTACAAGTACATAGAATAATACAGAATCTAGATGAGGTAGGAGGTTCTTGGGCTTTCATGTCTCCTTGATGTTTCTATTGAAATATCAGAGAAGATATGGAAACAAAATTTTATTCTTTATCTAAGTTGAGCTTTCTCTTCTTGAATTGCCAGAGAAATCTCTTGCCTTGACTGAACCCAGACCTTCCTAATGTCAATCATATGCTCTTTTCCTCTTTGTTACCCTTTTTCTTCCCAACCCAGATGGTTGGATTACCTTTGATGTTATTGTAAGCACTTTAACTTATTCACTAAGCATTTTTTGAACACGTACTACATTGTATGTATCCTGCTGACTTGACAGAGTAAAATAAGTCATGTCTCTATTGTATCCTTGAATAACTCACTTTGTATCTGGTGGTAGTCAGAGAAGGAGATGGAAAAATCTCTCAAAGAACTGATAATGTAATTAGATAAATGCTCAAAGCTCTAAATGGGAAGGCATTTAGAATTTTCTATGACAGCTAGAAAGATGGCCATTGTTTGTTCCTTGACATGATCTGCTGGTTACTTAGCCTGTTTTCCCCGGATGATATTGTGTCCGGAATTGGTGGGTTCTTGGTCTCGCTGACTTCAAGAATAAAGCCATGGACCCTCCCGGTGAGTGTTACAGTTCTTAAAGATGGTGTGTTGGGAGTTTGTTCCTTCTGATGTTCGGATGTGTTTGCAATTTCTTCCTTCTGGTGGGTTCGTGGTCTTGCTGGCTTCAGGAGTGAAGCTGTAGACCTTCGCGGTGAGTGTTACAGCTCATAAAGGCAGTGCAGACCCAAAGAGTGAGTAGCAGCAAGATTTATTGCAAAGAGCGACAGAACAAAGCTTCCACAGTGTGGAAGGGCACCCAAGCGGGGTGCCACTGCTGGTTGGGGCAGCCTGCTTTTATTGCCTTATCTGACCCCACCCACATCCTGCTGATTGGTCTATTTTACAGAGAGCTGATTGGGCCATTTTGACAGGGTGCTGCTTGGTGTGTTTACAATCCCTGAGCTAGACACGGAGTGCTGATTGGTATGTTTACAATCCTTTATCTAGACACAAAGTGCTAGACAGAAAAGTTCTCCAAGTCCCCACTAGGTTACCTAGATAAAGAGTACAGATTGGTGTATTTACAAACCTTGAGCTAGACACAGGGTGCTTATTGGTGTATTTACAATCCCTTAGCTAGACATAAAGGTTCTCTAAGTCCCCACTAGACCCAGGAGCCCAGCTGGCTTCACCTAGTGGATACAGCACCAGGGCTGCAGGCAGAGCTGCCCACCAGTCTAGCTCCATGCACCCGCACTCCTCAGCCCTTGGGCAGTTGATGGGACTGGGCGCCACGGAGCAGGGGGCAACACTCATTGAGGAGGCTCGGGCATGGTGGGCTGCAGGTCCCGAGACCTGCCCTGCGGGGAGGTGGCTGAGGCCCAGCAAGAATTCGAGCGGAGTGCAGGTGGGCTGGCAGTCCTGGGGGACCTGGTGCACCCTCTGCAGCTACTGGCCCAGGTGCTAAGCCCCTCACTGCCCAGGGCAGCAGCACCAGCCCGGGGCAGCAGCAGCAGCCCTGGCCAGCTGCTCCGAGTGCAGGCCCCCGCTCCCCACCGTCCGTGCCCATCGTAACTTGCGCTGGCCCGCGAGCAGGGCTCGCAGCCCTGGTTCCCGCCTGGGCCTCTCCCTCCACACCTTCCTGCAAGCAGAGGGAGCTGGCTCCGGCCTCGGCCAGCCCAGAGAGGGGCTCCCACCATGCCGTGGTGGGCTGAAGGTCTCCTCAAGTGCCACCAGAGTGGACCGAGGCCGAGGAGGTGCCGAGAGCGAGGTCTGCTAGCATGTTGTCATCTCTCAGTATGGCCTTAACTATGAAGGAGATGAGTACCTTCGAGCTTGTATCTGCACATGGATAGACCAGATCAATGGAAAGACTTGCCCTGGTCTGCATCAATCTTGGCTTTCCATAGACTTGAGTTTTGACTTTTGTTTTCGTGTGATGCCATGAGCTCATATATTGGGATATCATTAAAACATCCCTATGAAACTTGTCATTGTGTGCATTGTAAGAAGGTATTTAAAAGTTACTTTATACAGTGTTTTCTCTCTAGGGAGCCTCGGGAAAAATTTTTTCCAGGCTCAGGATTGGGAATAGTTCCATATTTTTGGCAAACTGATTTCATTTTAGCTTATGGAGATTGTGATCCTTTTAACATTATGATTGTTTGCCTTTTTGAGCTGGGTCTTAATAGTCATTTAGTTTAATCAGTCCCACTCAATACTTGTGTTTCCCCTCAACTAGATGTATAATCTAGTTAGAAAAACTTTTTAGACTGTAGCCTATGCTAAAAATGCATTTCGCATTGTAACCTAGTAAACACACACATACACACACACACGAAAAAGAAAGGTCACAAAACAATATTGATATCTATTGTAATGCTCTCTGATACCTTTTATTCTTTTCTATTTAATTTCATTCCATTCTCACTTTTAAAACTACTGGTTACAATCCACTAAATTCACTTGATAACCCTTTAGTGAGTTGTGAGCCATAGTTTGAGAAACACTGATCAAATCCTTCTCTTGAACACTTCCAGCTACAGACACTTCAGTACTTCCCAGGGAAGTCCATCTTATTGTCAGAAAATTGGAGCTTCTCTTTCAACTGAGCTTAAACTTGCCTCAATAGATCCTACCCAGTGTCCTCCTAGTTCTTTCAGTTTCATGCAGAAAAGTCCAATCCTTATTCCTGACTACCCTTCCAATATTTGAAGAGAATGTATCTGCCTAACAATTCCTCACCCACTTGCATGTGCTTGCGGCCAGACATCAATAGCTGAAACAAAGTGTGAAGCCAGAACAATTAGAAATGTTCCCTGAAGCATTTGAGTAATTTGAAGGCAGTGTTGCTTTTTAAAATGGCTCATTTTAACTGAACAATTGCCCCAATTCCCTACTTTATTTCAGCTGTAGGAAACCTGGCTGAACTCCGGCTACATATTGATTTTGCTCAAAGGTGGCAAGTGACAACACAGCCATTACATAAATGACATGAGAAAACAGCCTCCTTCCCCTGTGGTATTTAGCACAGTCCACAGATGGCAACGACCTAATTCAGCCCAAAGAAGAAACAAGTGAAATCATTCACTCAATTACTTTCATTGGGTAGAGGCAGTGTGGCTCTCCTGACGCTCCTAGAAGAAAAAAAAAAAACCCTTCCTGAAACTGCCATGCATGGGTAATTTCATTACGACAGAGTTCCAGTCACCTCTTGTTTTCTTAAACTTGTATTATTGAAAGATTAGTCTTCTGTTTATGGTTACATTGCCAAGTATCCAAAGCAGAACTCCCCTTCATTCAGAGTTAATCGAACTGAAATGGACATGGCATTAAGAAGGCCTATGGCCCTGTGAGATCAGAAGAATTACTCAATCTGTATGACTTAGGACAGAACGTTTTTTTGAAAGCAGTTAGGACAAATTGACAAAGATTGCTCACTTCAGAATACAGAGGTCAAAGTGTAGTTCAGAAAGACTTTATTGTAATTACATGCTGTAATGGGAAAGATTGAATTTTGTATGGCTGGGCTCACTTAAGTGATGGCTAAACCCAACGTTGAGAGATGATCACGGGTATTTACTTTCTTCTTGATCCCTTATACAAAACTAAACTAATAAGTAAGTCTGTGTCTTTGAAGGGAAGTCGTAGAGAGAATGACTTTCTTAGAAGAGGAGATGCTGCTATTTGAAAATAAAAAGTACTTTGAACTGGGTGAAACTCTCAAACATGGAGGACAAAACCACATGGTGGTTTAGGAAGGATAATGAAAATAACTTGGCCTCCTCTGCAGTCAATAGCTTTGTTCACGTCGTCTTTTCCTTTTGCTTTTGAATGGTTGGGAATCATCAAGATGTGGACAAACTGATTGCAAAGTTCTAAGCTACCAGTCTGGAGACCAAAAATAATACACAGATAGATTTGGTTTGGCATGTACAATGTACATACATCAAAGGATCTATTCATGATAAGAACATTCAGAAAAATATGAAGCGAGGGAAACTTTCTCTACTTGATAAAAGCATCTATAAAAATCTTCAGCTGACATTGTACTTAGTGGTAGAAGACTGAATACTTTTCCCCTCAGATCAGGAATGAGGCAAGGATTCCCTGTCACTCTTACTCGACAGAGTGCTGCAAGTTCTGGCTGGTACAACAAAGTGAGAAAAAGAATTAAAAGGTACACAGATTGGAAAAGAAGCAATAATGCTGTACCTACTTTCAGATGTGATTGTTTATGAGGAATCCAAAGGAACGTCTACCAAAAAACTAGAACTAAGTTTAGCAAGGTTATAGGATACAGAAGACATTTATGTGTTCAACAAACATATGAAAAAAAGCTCATTATCACTGGTCATTAGAGAAATGCAAATCAAAATCACAATGAGATACCATCTCACGCCAGTTAGCATGGCGATCATTAAAAAGTCAGGAAACGAGATGCTGGAGAGAATGTGGAGAAATAGGAACACTTTTATATTGTTGGGAGTGTCAATTAGTTCAACCATTGTGGAAGACTGTGGTGATTCCTCAAGGATCTAGAAGCAGAAATACCATTTGACCCAGCAATCCCATTACTGGGTATATACCTAAAGGATTATAAACTGTTCTTCTATAAAGACACATGTACACATATGTTTATTGCAGCACTGTTCACAATAGCAAAGACTTGGAACCAACCCAAGTGCCCATCAATGATAGACTGGATAAAGAAAACGTGGCACATACACACCATGGAGTACTCTGCAGCCATAAAAAAGAATGAGTTCATGTCCTTTGCAGGGACATGGATGAAGCTGGAAACCATTATCAGCAAACTAACCCAGGAACAGGAAACCAAACACCTCATGTTCTCACTCATCATTGAGAATTGAACAATGGGAACACATGGACACAGGGAGGGGAGCATCACACACTGGGACCTGTCGGGGGGTAGCATTAGAAATGTCAGGGAGAGATAGCATTAGGAGAAATACCTAATGTAGGTGATAGGTTGATGAGTGAAGCAAACGACCCCGGCATGTGTATTCCTATGTAACAAACCTGCACGTTCTGCACATGCATCCCAGAACTTAAAGTATAATAAAAATTATATTTTAATATAGTACCAATTAACATGTGAATACTAAAATGGAAAGTATAGTATCTTTTACAATTGCTAAAAAACACTTTTGTGTATATCTAACAAAACATGAACAGGACTTAAAGGCTGCAAAGTATAAAACTGATGAAAGCAATCAAAGAATGTCTAAATAGGTGGAGAGATAGTCCTTGTTCATGGACTGGAATACCTTCCAAAACAAAGACGTCAATTTTTCCCAAATTGACCTGCAGTTTTAATGCATTTCATAATCCCAGCAAGATTTTTTTATAGATGTAGAAAAAATTGTTCTCGAATTTATATGGAAAGGCAAAGGGACTAGAATAGCTAAAACAATTTTGAAAAGACAAATATAGTGGGAGAAGTCAGTCCACTCAATTTCAAGGTTTATTGTATAGTTACAGCAATCAAGACAGTGCGGTATTAGCAGAGGCTAGGTCATAGATCACTGGAATAGAATAGAAAACCCAGAAATAGACCCACATAAATATTCCCAACTAACTATTGACAAAGGTGCAAAAACAATTCAATGAAGAAAAGACAGCCTTGTCAACAAATGGTGCTGGAGCAAGTAGGCATCCACAGGCAAAAAACAAAATGAAACAAAACAACAATAACAAACCCAGAATCTCACCCTGTCTCATACCTTATACAGAAATGAACTCAAATGGACTTAAATGTAAAATATAAACCTATAATACTTTTAGAAAAAATAAAGGAGAAAATCTCCAAGAACTAGAGGTAGTTGAAAGGTTCTTGGACTTGACACCAAAAGCACAATTCATGAAAGATAAAATGGATAAATGGTACTTCGTCAAAATTAAAAATTTATGCTCTGTGAAAAACTCTGATAAAAACACAAGCTAAAAATTGGCTGAAAATATTTGCAAACTACCTTTCTGACAAATAACTAGTATCTAGAATATATTTTAAAAATCTAAAAAATCAATGGTAAAGACAAAACAAAACTCCAAATAACCCAATGAGAAAATGAGCAAAAGACATAAATAGACATTTCTCCAAAGAGGGTATACAGATGATAAAGAAGCACATGGAAAGATGCTTAACATCATCAGCCATTATGGAAATGCGAATTCAAATAACAATGAGATCTTACTATGTACCTATCAGAATAGGTAAAATAAAAATGATGAGAACATCAAATGCTGGAAAAAATACAGAGAAACTGAATCACTCATACATTGCTTGTGGGAATGTAAAATGGTAGAGCCACTCCAGAAAACAGGATTGAAAGTTTCTTAAAAATCTTACCATGTACCTATATTATTATCAGTTCTTTGGAGAGATTTTTGTATCTGCCTTTCTGACTACCACCAGATACAAAGTGAGTTCTTCAAAGATACAATAGAGACATGACTTATTTTACTCTCTCAAGCCAGCAAGGATACATGAAATGTAGTAGGTGTTCAGGAAATGCTTAGTGAATAAGCTAAAGTGCTTACAATAACATCAAAGAGAGTCCAGTCATCTTGGGTGGGAAGAAAAAGGGTAACAAAGAGGAAAAGAGCATAGGATTGACGTTAGGAAGGTCTGGGTTTTCTTTCCTATATGACACAGCAATTGCATTCCAGAAAAATAAATGGGCGTTTATTCCAGAGAAATGAAAATTTATGTTCTTGCAAAACCTGTATACAAATATTCACAGCAGCTTTACTCATAACAGCCAGAATTTTGAAAAAATCCAGATGTCTTTAAATGAGTGAATGGTTGAACAAATTGTGGTCCATCCATACCATCAAATACTACTCAGCAATAAAAAGAAACAAAATATCAATAGATGCAACAACCTGGCTGAACCTCCAGGGAATAATGTCCAGTGAAAAAGAACCAGTCCTAAAAGTTTACATACTGTGATTCTATTTCTATAACATTTGTGACATTATACAATTATAGAAATAAAGAACAATTTAAGAGTTGCCATAAATTAAGGAGGGAGTGGAAGCAGGGAAGTGGGTGTGACTATAATATGGCAACACCAGGGATCCTTGTAGCAATGGGAGTGTTCTGTATCTTGACTTTACCCAAGTCAGTTTTCTGGATGTGATATTGTACTACAGTTTTTCATGTTGCCACCTTTGTGGGAAACTGGGTAAAGGCTGCACAGGATCCTGGTATTCTTTCTCATAAGTGCATCTGAATCAATACTTATCTCAAAAAGAGAAGTTTAAAAATAAGTCTTAAGATAGGGTTTTTAGTTCACCAAAGCCCCTGCTATTTTTATTGTTTTCCACCTACTAATTTGCTTTTCACAGTGTGTTATATGTCTGGCACCCAAAAGCATGGGAAAGAGAAAGAAAAAGAAGGAGAGAGAGAAAATGGGATTTTGCTAACAAAATACACAGAAGAAATGTCATATGGTATTTCTCTATTGGAGACAGATGAATTCATTTTAGAAAATTGAGTGCGTTTTTAGTATTTGGAGAAATTGTATTCTCATAATTGTTCAGAGACCCATATTGGAGAATGGGACCATATTTTTGGTAACATATTATGCTCTAAGGATCGCAGTGTATCTCTCTCTTCCATTAAATTCCTTGAGGGCAGGGACCATGATGTTTACTCTTTATACTCCCCTCCATTCTCCTGTCTTCCCTCCCCCAGCATTGAGGCTTAATCCAGCATTTAACAGGGGAGAGAACAGATTTCTCTGTTGATTAATAACACAGCATGATCACAGTACTAACCACAAATACCCATGATCTGTTACTACCTTTCCAACCTTTTTCTGTATGACTTCCCTCTAGGCGCCTAGTGCTTTAGCCAACCTCAACTGCTTCAGGCTATGCACACGTTGAGGAGTTTTTTCACCTCACTGCCTTTTTTCCATACCATTTCCTTTGTTTAGTATTCCCTCCTCCACCCCTATAGGTCCAGTTCCTACTGATCCTTTCACTGTTCAATCCAAAGGCTACCTCTTTGAAGAAGTCTTCCATGCTGCAAACACTATTCACAGTTGATATCTTTGTTACTTTCAGCTTTGTAGAAAAGATTTCTGTGGGTTCTGCCCTGTGCTACTGTAAGCCACTTGGGGGCAGATCTGTCCCGATCCTTCTAGATCTCCCCACAGAAACTTGTACAGAGTGCTGCCCATAGCGGAGATTCATACATGTGCATTGAAAGAGGAAAAAAAAAAAAAAAAAAGAAATCAGAATGACCAGGTTAGTGTAATGGATGCTCTAAGGGTAGCTAAATAAAAATGAGAGGAAGCTAGAAAGGAAACCCAAGAGTGGGTCAGAAGGAATAGCAGACAATGTTAAAATGTTTTAAGGCTGATTTTATGTGGCATTGGTAGAGATTAGGCTGCTCACCACAGCCAGTTTCACTGTAAATCATGTAACAGACCTTGTAGAAATGCCAAGATAGTAGAAGTCTGCTTAAAATGCAGAGGTCTGAGAAACGCGTGACTTGAAACATTGTTTACTTTCTTCATTAGGAACTAAAGAGAAGCAAGTACAAGGCAGCGGGTAGCAATTACCTAATATCTTTGCCGAAAGAGAGATTTTTCAAAATGTGCTTTTTTCACTAATCCTTGAGGGGAAATGAGGTTTATTTATGGTGTCAGAAGAGAACAAGGCATTAATAGTAAAAGATTTTATATGACTTCATGTTTTTAGGAAAGTCATTTGTTTACAAATCCGACTCAATCAAACCCAAAGGTATTTAATATATTCCAGATTTGAATGTCACCTGATTTTTTTTACCCAAATTTCAGACTAGAGGAAGTAATTCTGATAAAGTGTATACACTGATGTAAGAAGATATAGATTATAAGGATTTCCTAGCCAAGATGAAAATCTTAGACCATCCGATAGTCCAGGGGAATAATGGAATAATTAAATGCATTTCTTCCATCTCCAGCTTTAACTAAGATCGTGTGGTAATGGTGCTGTCTAAAGTTACTTAACTGTTTTGTTTGATAATTCAGGATAACAATCATTTGACCAAGAAATAATTATGTAAATAAGACACAAACAGACTGCAGTACAGCTATATGAAAATAATTATGATTAGTTTCATTCTCTTTCATTTGCTCACATTTTTTTTTTTTTTTTTTTTGAGATGGAGTCTCACTCTGTCACCCAGGCTGGAGTGCAGTGGCACGATGTTGGCTCACTGCAACCTCCGCCTGCTGGGTTCAAGCAATTCTCCTGCCTCAGCCTCCTGAGTAGCTAGGACTACAGGTGCATTCCACCATGCCTGGCTACTTTTTTGTATTTTTTAGTAGAGATAGGGTTTCACCATGCTGGCCAGGCTGGTCTTGAACTCCTGACCTCATGATCTGCCCACTTTGGCCTCCCAAAGTGCTGGGATTACAGGTGTGAGTGACTGTGCCTGGCCTGCTTACCAATTCTTAAAGAAGATATCTAGTCACTAAAAATGATATCTCACATTTGACCAAAACTTTATTCTTCCTAAAATATGTTTGCATAGTTTGTTTGATCTTCTTACCATAATCTTATGATTCAAGCAAGGATTATTATTTGTGTTTTACCCAAGAACAAACTAAGACTCAAAACATTCAAACAAATCGTCAAGTCCCTCATACGAGATTTTAGAGCTGGAAGGAATCTCATGAGATGATACCTGTTTTCGTAAGCCTCATTAGATGTGCTTAATAATGTAGTTGATTGAGCAGTCTTTTGATCCAACTGCCACTGTAAGGTGTGTGGTGTTACTCTCTCGTTTTGCAGTTAGGTATCTGGCAGATTTGCACCTCGGCCAAGGTCACATGGCTGGGACGCTTTGGTGGCAGCATGCACACTTCACAGTGGGGCACACTTCACAGTGGGACAGGGGAGCTGCTCCGAGGTTTTACTGTGCATCAGTTAAGGTCTTGTTCTAGAACATCCAGACTCACTTGTGTACCCCAACTTCCACCCTGAATCTGCAGGGGAGATGTGACATGAAATGAAGTGACTTGCACTTACAGGCAAACAGCAGTCTCCTCAGTTATCAGAAAAGCAATGATGTCCCATACTGAGGGGATCCCTGTACACAAAAGCAGATAGTAAGCCTCTGCAGGAGACCCCATGGCAGGTGAGCTGCTGGGTAACTCACTCTTTAAATAGTGGGCTCCACCACTGGATGATACCAGCATCTTGCCTGAGGAGTCTTAGCGTACTAATAAAGCTACCACAGCTCGCAGACAGCAGAGACCTAGCACAGAGTCTCCTAGAAGAATATCTGGCACAACAAGCTGAGGTGTAATATATAAGGGAGGGGTAAAGAGTTTTCCCCTCTGAAAAATGGAACACTGATGACAACAGATTTCTTCAGTGGATTTAAATCCTAATTAAGAACAGAATTATCTAGTCAGATTGCATGCGGCATTTTCTTCCCTTCATAATAACGGTAGTAAGGAAGGTGGAAGGCAGTACAACCTGAGTATCCCTTTTCTGAAATGCTTGGGATAAGAAGTGTTTCAGATTTAGGATTTTTTCAAATTTTGAATATTTGCATTATACTTACAAAATCCAGAAATCTAAAATCCAAAATGTTCCAAAGAACATTTCCTTTTAGCATGACCTTTGAGTGTCTTGCCAGCACTCAAAAAGTTCTGGATTTTACAGCATTTCAGATTGTGAACTTTTGGATTATGGATGTTCAACCTTAACTTTGTGCTTTGAACTAGGTAAGCCCTTTTGAGGGTTGCTTTCAAATTCCTAAACTATAGCTTTGGGAGTCATTAAACTGAAAGCTTTCCCAGGATTTGTGGTTAACTGAATTGTGTTAAGTTTCCTATTATTCCTCTAGTCTAGTTATTGTTTTAAAAACAAAGCGTCTGACTAACTTATAGGGTCATTAATTTGTGCTTTATTCGTATCTTGGCCTCAAGAAGGTAACTAGGCCTTTGTGTTCTCTTGCCTCAGTTACCTCAGAAGGTGCTGGAAGACCGTTCTGTGAAGGGATTATGCCAGGTTTGTTCCAAGAGGAAAGAAATGGCTTGGAGGGTGGAGTTGGACGTGGACAACTTGGGAAAGTAGGAAGTATTTCCAGAACTGGAAATGGGTGTGAGACTGTAGGTTCTTGAGCAATGAACAGCATTGGGGTTCCTCACAGTTGTTCCTGGGAACCCCAGAAAGGAAGGTCCGCTGGGCCACTTGACCTCCAGATGCCAGAGCACCCCGCCAAGGCAAAAGCATGTGTCCTAGCATGACATGTAAGCACAGCGCCTCCTGTCTTTATGAAGCCACCTGGCTTTGAACCCTAAGCTTGTTTGCAGTAGAGCAGTATAGACCCTCTTCACATGTTAGGACCAGGGACAGTCCCACAGCACCTTTGAATGAGGTCCGCTAGCGGAAGAGGACATTGATAATAACTAAAATGAAATTTCTTGCCAATTCATTGGCATCTGGAGCAGGCTAAATTTGATTTAGAGAAATATTAAGAAATGTGACGTTAAGTCTATCATTAGATAGTAGACTAACAGTACATGTGTAGATCTTAAAGTGTACACTACACAGTCATACCTGCTATCTCCTTTTGTCTTTACAATAACTCTGTAAAGGGGTTAATGTTGAGGTCAAATCACTTTATAAGTGATTTTCCCAAGGTCCCAGAGCTTGTAATGGGCAAGGCAGCTCTAGCTGTTGCCACTTGTAAAAGGGGATCCCATACTTCAGGTCTGGGCTATCACATTCATTTTTTTTCTCCATCTGCAATGGAGGCAACCATTTAACAAACATTCTCCAAGGAACTACAACACACTGGGCCCTGGACAAGGCATGGGGACCCAACACCCAGTAAGATACAGTGCCTGCCCTCAAGGAATCTCAGCCCTGAAGAGAAGAGCTCCTGGGGAAGGATGGGGGCCCTGGTGTGGGAAGCTGGGAGACGAGGTTCAGGGGAAGGCAGGAACCAGATGGTGATTAAACGTGCTCCGAATTTTGGTTCAGCAACTGTGAAGACCATTATAGGGGTTTCACTTTTTTAATTTTTATTTTTATTAAAGTTTAAGCTCTGGGGTACCTGTGCAGAACATGCAGGTTTGTTACATAGGTATATATGTGCCATGGTGGTTTGCTGCACTCATCAACCCATCATCTACATTAGATATTTCTCCTAATTCTATCCCTCCCCTAGACCCTTACCCGCCAACAGGCCCCGGTGTGTGATGTTCCCCTCCTTGTGTCCATGTGTTCTCATTGTTCAACTCCCACTTATGAGTGAGAACATGCAGTGTTTGGTTTTCTGTTCTTGTGTTAATTTGCTGAGAATGATGGTTTCCAGCTCATCCATGTCCCTGCAAAGGACATGAACTCATCCTTTTTATGGCTGCGTAGTATTCCATGGTGTATATGTGCCACATTTTCTTTATCCAGTCTATCATTGATGGGCATTTGGGTTGGTTCTAAGTCTTTGCTATTGTGAAGGAGTTTCACTTCTTATTTTCTTTTAAAATTACAGAAGTATTGAATAATGAAGCCAACACTTATAGAAGAACAACACATGCTATCTAAAACACTTGGTGCCTTAATTCAACAAATATTTTAAAGTGCTAAGCCCTGTGTGATGCTGGCAACACAGTGGTAAACAAGATGGGTATGTCTCTGTCCTCATTGAGTTTGTATTCTGGTTGGAAACAGACAGAAAATACACACCTTAGAAAGTGACCTGTTTTTAATATTGTTAAGTTTTAACAATAATATTATTCATAGTAATATTATTGTTAAGTTTTTTTTTAAAGCAGGTCACTTTAAAAAGATTTTTTTATTTTAAGTTCCAGGATACATGTACAGGGCGTGCATGTTTGTTACGTAGGTACACATGTGCCATGGTGGTTTGCTGCACCTATCAACCCATCAGCTAGTTATTAAGCCCTGCATGCATTAGCCATTTGTCCTGATGCCCTCCCTGCCTCCTCCCCACCACAGGCCCCAGTGTGCGCTGTTCCCCTCCCTGTGTCCATGTGGTCTCATTGTTCGGTTCCCACTTATGAGTAAGAACATGTAGTGTTTGGTTTTCTGTTACTGTGTTAGTTAGTTTGCTGAGGATAATGGCTTCCATTTTCATCCATGTACCTGCAAAGGACATGATCTTATTCCTTTTTACGGCTGCATAGTATTCCATGGTGTATGTGTACTGCATTTTCTTTATCCATTCTATCATTGATGGGCATTTGGATTGATTCCATGTCTAAAAGCAGGTCTCTTTCTAGGGTGTGTATTATATATCTCTTGGATTCTTTCCATGATAATACATTTAGAACTAGTTCATTCTTTTAAATTGCTGCATAATATTATTCCATAATAAAGATGTACCGTATTTAACTCTTCTTCTATTGATGATTACTCCAGCTGTTCTAGCTCTTCTGCTGTGACAGACAGTGCTGCAGTGAGCATCCTTAGACTGATGTTCTTATTGGTGCTTTTTTTTGTTGGATGGGGTTCTAGGAGGGACAGTTGGCCCTAAAGGTTCATTCTTTTTAAAATGTTAATGTATACTGGCAGACAACTCTTCAAGCAGGTTGTGGCAATAGATAAACATGCAGAAGTCTGCATTCTTTTTCATTCTTTGACGTTCACAATCTCCTTACTTTTTGCCAATCTTATAGGTGAAAAATATAACTATTGTTCTGTAAAATTTGTGATTACCAGACAACTAGACCTCAAGAATATTTCCATATGTTTATTAAGTATTTCATTTCCTCGTAAATGAATCACCTTTGTCCATTTTTCTGTCCTATTGTTAATCTTCTCTCCAGTGTATGGGCACTCTGTATACATTAGGCATATGTACTCATATAGGTACTGCATATTTTCCCTCCCATTTTATCATTTGCCTTTCAACTTTGTTTATTGAGTTGCTAAAGGGTTTTCAGCAAGGGAGTAACAGGTTGTATTTCCATTTCTGAAAGTCCATTCTGCAAGCACATGGAGGATTGATGAAAAGGAACACAATTAGCAGGGCAACTATTAGGAGTTTGTAGGAGGGCACTATTCCAGGAAGTGAATGGTGAGGGACTGAGTTAAGTCAGTGGCAGTGGGAAGTGAGAGGGAAAATTGATTTGTGAGTGTAAAGCAAATGATATGACTTTGTGACTGATTGAATAGAGGTTGCAAGGGAAATTGAAGTTGACTTTCAGGTTACTGACCCAGGTGAGTTAGGGGCTGTTGGTGGCACTTACTGAGAGGGCATGTGAGAATGGAGGTATGAAGTTTGGATTTGAATAGGAGTTTGGGGTGTTTAAGGGATGTCTAAATAGAGAAACTCAATAAGCTGTTGGGTCTTGGGGTGTAGCACACAGGAGAATGGGCTGGGCTGAGGAGCAGGTGCGAGGACGTGGCAGTTCACAGATGGTCACTGCAGATGTGGGAGTGAGTGAAGCTGCTCTGAGGGAATGCGGTTTCTGAGCAGTGCAGGGGTCTGAGGAGGAAGTCTGTGAGCATCCACATTTGTAGAGTTCACTGAGAAAATGGGCTGGTAATGAAGGCTCTTTCTTGGCTTGAGGCCGCAGATGGCAGCCCACACTCACCAGCAACAGAGGGGCCCTCAGTGGGCAGCTGTTTGCCCTGGTGTAGGGCCTTCAGTCTGAGAATAGGGCTGTGATGGGAGTCCCACCCCATCTCCTGCAGACAATTCTCTCCATCCCCCTCTTCCCCGCCTGCAACCTCAGCAGGATCCAGGGATTCTCACAGTTTTCCTCTCATTGAAGGCTGCAGTCCTGAAGTCTGACTGTCACCATTTCTTTGCTTCCCCCTGCTTTAAGCCAAGGCCAGTGCACCCCACCATCTGTGTTTCTCTCTCTTCACATTCTCCAGGGGGCCTAGGTCTCTCTTTGACCCCCATTGCCGAGCTCAATTTACCATTTCAGTGAGAGGTGGTGGAATCTTTCACTAGCTCACTACAGCTTAATTTATGCCAAGGAAGTGAAATGAATTCTTCTTAATGAAGTTCCAGTGAATGAGCTCACCCCACATTTGGTTTTTGATTTAAAAGACCACTCCAAGATCTTGTCTGTCCTCCAAATACCAGAACACTGGCTCCTGTCCATATGGGAATATTTGTTGTGTAAACCAGATTGATATGTAGCAATTTCAAAAAATTATTTATACCTAATTTTTGTCCAATGGAATGAGAGGAATTCTAGGCTGCACAGAAAGATAAGACATCAGTGTTTGTCTCTATTAATAGTGACACAGGTTTACAGAAGGACTTATGAACATAGACATGATCTAAGAAGCCAACGTTTATGGAAGAACAACACACGCTATGTAAAACACCTGGTGCCTTAAACAGGAATATGATACTTTCTCATTTATCCAAATGTGACTTGGCAATTAACTCATAGTCTCTGGCTCAGTGGCTGTTTGTCTCTTCACTTTGATGCAGTATAAATTTGGCACAAATCTAGGGCCATCCATAGTTGAAACTGCCATTGCCAGTGAGTCATAACCATTGAATGTTATGGTTGGAAGGGGCTTTAGAGATCATCTACGCCAACCCCCTCATTTTTCAGATGAGGAAACTGAGAGTAGAAACTTGCCTAGGATCATATGACCAGCTGACATCACTGGATGTAACCTGGGTTTCCCTGATCTCCAGTCCTGTGGAGCCAGTACACCACCACAGTGTTGTTACTTAGCGGTAGTCAGGAATGGGTGGATTGTGTGTTTGGGTGGCTATTGACCCCTGCTGTCCTTCATTTAACTCTCCCCACCCGCAGTGTCTCCAAATAAACATACAAGTTGCTGTGGTTTGAATATCCCTTCTAAAACTCATGTTGAAATTTAATTGCCATTGCGATGATGTTAAGAAGTAGAACCATTAAGAGATGAACAGGCCATGAGGCCTCTGCCCTCATGAATGAATAAATGTCATTATTGTGGGAGAGGTTTGTCATCCAGACAGTAGGTTGTTAAGCGAGTTTGGTCCTCTCTTGCTTTTGTGCATGCTCTTTCGGCCTTCTGCCTTCTGCCATGAGATGACACAGGAAGAAGGCCCTTGCCAGATGCAGAGCCCTTGACTTTGAACTTCACAGCCTCCATAACTGTAAGAAATAAATCTTTGTTTTTTTTATAACTTACCCAGTCTCAGGTATTGTGTTAGAGCAGCACAAAATGGATGAACATGCAAGTACAACCCTGCCTTTGCTAAGCAAACTCAGCCTTAGACAAGGCCTCTGACTTCCTGTCTAAGAAGATAGGTACTTGTAAGCTCCTCCATCTAGAAATTATGTATTGGGCTTTGAGGATTGAATGATGAATCTGGCAGCAATGCGACGGATACATTAGGAGTTAAGAGAAGTGTATAATTTACCAGACAGTAGATAATAAAGAAGGACGGTGAGATAACGGGCTACCCATAGTTCACCTCCATTTTTCTCCATTTGTTTTTATATTTGGCTCCAGTGATGTGTACAGTATCTTAAGCACCAATGGGGGGTTGTTTTTCTAAAACATCTTCCCCCTTTATACTGAACTGGTTAATGAACTGAGTAATAATAATGGCCAGGAAAAAAAAGTGAAAATTTATTTTGTTGATGTTTGTGTATATAATCATGCCAATAAAAATATAAAATAAATATTATAGTACAAAAAGGAAAAAGTAATACATTAAAACTTTTAACTTATATTAATGTGTTTTTTTGAGAAAAGGGAAAAATCCTTATATCAGTCAGAAACGGTAATGAATAATAATATTACAGCTTGTTATTGAGCCTTCTGCAAATTTGTCAATGGCAAATTTATCTTCTTTGAACATTCATGTTCAATAGGCAGTACAGCCAGATTCATCAACTTCACTCATAGCTGATAGAAAACTTTCTATTAATTTCAAATTTTTTTAATGTACGGCAACAAATATATAAATAGGAAAAGTCTCATACATAACCCAATTTGATAGAGAATCATAAAGATCCTAATCATAATATTCCAGAAATTGCAATACTGGTCATGTCTTTTTTTAAGGCACATTTCTAGTGTCTTTCAGATATCTCTCAGTAGAAACATTTCCATTAAATTACTTTCACTAGAAAATTCATTAGAGATCTCTATTATTTCTGGTAAGAATTTCCAAAGTTTTAATTCTTAAGCAAAATATCATTTTAAAAATGGCTGAATGGTGGAGAATATTGACATTTTTTGATCCATGATTTTAGAACTAGTACCCAGGTCTTGGAGAAAACATTTAAGGGGTTCATATATTGCCTTGTAATTGCTTTTGGCAATGTAAGACCAGCATCTTTTGTGGTTTCTTCTGGCATTCTTCAAAGTTTGATTCTTTTTTTCTAGGAAATGTAAGGAAATTCATTTCCTTACATTTTAATGTTGCATAGTAAATGGCCTTCTCTACTGTCTCTGCGAGTTTATCTAAAGGATCAGTTTCAAAACTTGCTGTCTTGCTATACATTGTTCAAGGTGAATTCTGGTTGTTTGCAAACATTTTTGTGTCTGATTAATCTCATTGTATTAGTTCATTTTCATGGTGCTGATAAAGACATACCCGAAACTTGGCAATTTACAAAAGAAAGAGATTTAATTGGACTCACAGTTTCATGTTGCTGAGGAGGCCTCACAATCATGGCAGAAGGCAAGGAGGAGCAAGTCACATCTTATATGATAACAGCAGGTGAAAAGAGAGCTTGTGCAGGGAAACTCTCATTTTTAAAACCATCAAATCTTGTTAGACTTACTATTACAAGAACAGTGCAGGAAAGACCCAACCCCATAGTTCAATCACCTCCCACCAGGTTCCTCCCATGACATGTGAGAATTATGGGAGTTACAAGTCAAGATGAGATTTGGGTGGGGACACGTATCATTCACAAACCATATCATTCCATCCTTGGCCCCTTCCAAATCTCATGTCCTCACATTTCAAAAC
>NW_012102009.1:3950609-3958328 GCF_000951045.1 Mandrillus leucophaeus
TCGGCTAGTTTTTTGTATTTTTTAGTAGAGACGGGGTTTCACTGTGTTAGCCAGGATGGTCTCGATCTCCTGACCTCGTGATCTGCCCATCTCGGCCTCCCAGAGTGCTGGGATTACAGGCTTGAGCCACCGCGCCCGGCCAAAGTCTTAACTCATTTGAGCATTAACTCAAAAGTCCACAGTCCAAAGTCTTATCTGAGACAAGGAAAGTCTCTTCTGCCTATGAACCTGTAAAATCAAAAGCAAGCTAGTTACTTCCTAGATGCAATGGGGTACAGGTATTGGGTAAATACAGCTGTTGCAAATGGGAGAAATTGGCAAAAGCAAAGGGGCTGCAGGCCCCATGCAAGTCCAAAATCCACTGGGGCAGTCAAATCTTAAAGCTCCAAAATTATCTCCTTTGACTCAATGTGTCACATCCAGGTCATGGTGATGCAAGAGGTGGATTCCCATGGTCTTGGGCAGCTCCATCCCTGTGGCTTTTCAGGGTACAGCTTCCCTCATGGCTGCTTTCACAGGCTGGTGTTGAGTGTTTGCAGCTTTTCCAGTTGCATGGTGCAAGATGTCAGTGTATCTACCATTCTGGAGTCTGATGGTCCTCTTCTCACAGCTCCACTAGGTGGTGCCCCAGTAGGGACTCTGTATGGGGGCTCCAGCCCCACATTTCCCTTCTGCACTGCCCTAGCAGAGGTTCTCCATGAGAGTCTTGCCCCTGCAGCAAACTTCTACCTGGACATCCAGACATTTCCATACATCCTGTGAAATCTAGGCAGAGGTTCCAAAAACCTCAATTCTTCACTTCTTTGCACTTGCAGGTTCAATACCACATGGAAACTGCCAAGGTCTGGGACTTGCACCCTCTGAAGCCATGGCCCCATCTCTATGTTGGCCCCTTTTAGCCATGGCTGGAGTAGCTGGGACACAGGGCACCAAGTCCCTAGGCTGCACACAGATGGTGACCCTGGGCCTGCACACAGATGGTGACCCTGGGACTGGCCCATGAAACCATTCTTTTACTCCTAGGCCTCCAGCCTGTGATGGAAGGGGCTTCCATTGCCTCTGACACATACTGGAGACATTTTCCCCATTGTCTTGGGGATTAACATTTGGCTCCTTGTTACTTATGCAAATTTCTGCAGCTGGCTTGAATTTCTCCTCAGAAAGTGGGATTTTCTTTTCTATCACATTGTCAGGCTGTGAATTTTCCAAACTTTTATGCTCCGCTTCCCTTATAAAACTGAACACCTTTAACAGCACCCAACTCACCTCTTGAATGCTTTGCTGCTTAGAAATTTCTTCTATCAAATACCCTACATCATCTCTCTCAAGCTCAAAATTCTACAAATCTCTAGGGCAGGGGCAAAATGCCACCAGTCTCTTCGCTAAAATATAACAGGAGTCACCTTTGCTCCAGTTCCCAACAAGTTCGTCATCTCCATCTGAGACCACCTCAGCCTGGACCTTATTGTCCACATCGCTATCAGCATTTTGGGCAAAGCCATTCAACAAGTCTCTAGGAAGTTTCAAACTTTCCCACATTTTCCTGTCTTTTTCTGAGCCCTCCAAACTGTTCTACCCTCTGCCTGTAACCCGGTTCTAAAGTTGCTTCCACATTTTTGGGTATCTTTTAAGCAGCACCCCACTCGTCTGGTACCAATTTACTGCGCTAGTCCATTTTCACACTGCTGATAAAGACATACCTGAGACTGGGAAGAAAAAGAGGTTTAATGAACTTACAGTTCCACGTGGCTGGGGAGGCCTCACAATCATGGTGGAAGGCAAGGAGGAGCAAGTCTTATCTTACAAGGATGGCAGCAGGCAAAAAGAGAGCTTGTGCAGGGAAACTTCCATTTTTAAAATCATCAGATCTTGTGAGACTTATTCACTATCATGAGAACAGTGCAGGAGAGACCAACCCCCATAATTTAATCACCACCCATCAGGTTCTTCCCATGACATGTGGAAATTGTGGGAGTTACAATTCAAGATGAGATTTGGGTAGCACTCATCCAAAGCTTCACAACAGAAATAAAAGATTACTTGGAAAACAAAAATAATTATATAAAGGAACGAATAAAACTTGAGCTGATCATTTTGTGCCACATTTTCTTTTAGATGGCATAGTACTTCAAAGGTTGACATTAACTTCACAAAATTTGTCATTCCCGTGGGCACAGCTTCATCTTGCCTGGAAAAGCTTTCTCATAGTTATACCTACATTATGCAGAATTTTCCAACAAGGAGGTGATACTGAAGTGAATGAATTACTTTTTCCTGAAGTTCCAAAAAAGTAAGAACTTTAAGTAGTCACACAGAATGTCAAAGTATTTCAAGCTCTATTTCTGTGCCTTCACAATCACTGTGCTATTATTGTTTGTTTTGAATCTACTGAATAAATACAGGAATATGTAGAACTACAGGGCTGGAGAGCTGAATTGTACCCAAAATTAACTTCTGAATTATGCCCAACCCACTCTCCAAACAAATGTGTGCCACTGAGTCTGCATGTGTTGAGGGCTGGCTGTATAACTAGGAGTTTTCTGAATTAACCTTCGTGCATAAGATAATATTAAATGACAAATGAAAATGTGCTAATTTGAGGCTTGTGTATTAGTGTTAAAATGGAAATTGTAATAATTGTTTAGAACTTAGACCAACTAAGGATTTTTTTTTTTTTTTTTAGGAAACAGTAGCTTCTCATTGACATTGTTTAGAATTGCCAGCATATGGTGATAATAAAAAGCAGATCAACTTTTTAGTCAGTTTTATTACTGCTTTTACATCCTCTACAGAAAATGTTCCCAGTGTACCAGTTAGATGCACTTGCTTCTCCAACCTTTGCATGCCACTGCCAGTGTTCATTCTGATTCTAATTTTTGGAAGGTGCCTATGTACCTGGATGTCTTTGTCCTCCCATTTCTGTTCTTATCTTGCCCTTTAGAGATCATGCCTATCCCCAACCCTTTCTTTGACTTCCATGAAGACATGGCAGGAAAGGAGAAAGAAGATCAAGGTGTCATGGCAGATAAAGCAGTTACTCGATACCACCTTCCTCCTTGTCTGTTGCTCTTCTCTGTAACAACTAAAAGTGTGAAGATGAAGTGGGTTAATGCAAGTCTCATATTTAGAACTACATTTAACACATAGTAAGTACTTAATCAATGCTGGAAATTACTTGCAAATAATCAGAATGAGAGTTTGGCCATCTGGTTATAGCAAGTCCTTGGAATGGGGGCATCATTAGACTTAGATCCTTCCTTATGCCCTTTCCTCACATGACTCGAGTGTTAGGAGACTGAGTCTTCTGCAGAAGTTACTTTCTCCACCGTGTCGAAGGAATCATGCTTCTGTATGTGACTGTCAGGCATTTTGGAAAGGAGACGTGTCAATCATGCACACTGGACATTGTCATCCTGGTGTGGCACTGGCTCTGGAATTGAGTCCTGGGTCATTATGGTTTCTCATCAGATACCTTCGTCACCAACACATATTCAGAGAGCCCAATGTGAAAACAGGGACTTGTGCTTCCCTCAGATTTGCCCTGGTAGATGAGTATTACATTGAGGGCAATAAAATCATGCCTGCCAAAGAGAATTGCCTAATAAGGGTAGGGGATCTTCACTCATTTTAAAAAATAAAACATAATTTACATTACAAAGAGAATACAGAGATTAGTGTTTTCTATGTGTTTTGAAAGTTCTATACACTAATTTCCCACTTAAAGCAAAATAGCTAATATTTCTGTCACAGCTGAAAGTTCCTTCATTATTTGTTCATTTTAAAACTGGATCCATGTCTTCAGACCTTGGCTACCGTACAAGAGGTCTAAGGCAAAAAGAGATAGTGGAACTGGACTGGGCGGGAGCGGGTAGTAGTGTAATGTGTGGTATCTTGGCCCACAGAAGAATGCTAAAGACTGCCTTGACAGGTGAGTTCATGAATGGCCCTTATAATCAAGGAAAAGAATTTACTCCAAAAGACAAAACAAAACTCCACCACCACCACCAACAAAAACTCAGCTAAACTAGGAAGAGTAAGAAATAAGGAATCTTAATTAGATGTAGCATTTCCATTGGTGTCAAAGAAATATCTTCATGATCTCTTGCTAGAATGTGTAGTTTGAGCTCTCAGTCTTCCAGATTATGTAAAGAAGCAGTACATAAATATCACTCTGTCCCTGGCTTGTTTATTCAACTCTTGACCTGAGCTTTAGGAGGCAAATGTTTGGTTGCTACTAATGGACCAGTAGAGCAGAGGCAGCATTTGAGAAGAGCTAGGGCTCCTTCCATGACACTTGTTACCCACCAAAAATCTAATGATCTCAGAATGTTTCTAATCCATGCTGATTATGATAAATCCCTATTGCCAAACTAAGTCATGAAACACTGATTCAAAGGAAAACTAGCCCCATGCTGCTTGCTATGTATCAGTGAACTGCTCAGCACCTTCTCTTTCCATGTCTTATTTTTTATATGTTTGACTATGTTGATGTTATACAGCTGTGAAATTGTGTAATCTGCATTTATGTAACCCTTGTTACTTGAATCTGAACTAAGAGGATGTTCTATTTTGCCAAAAACTCTCGGCTAGCTTAAATACAATGAAATAACACCACACTATTAACACCTTATGTGCTATGAGAAACTTCACATTTAGCAGCCCAAAGGTTAAGGTTTGGACTTCCAAACCTTACAGTGTTGGAGTCCTCTCTGTCTCTCTCTCTCTCTCTCTGTGTGTGTGTGTGTGTAGCAACTTATCTTTTATTTTTAAGGGAGTGCTCACTTGAGAGTGCAACAATCACTTAGATTTATACAGAGCTATTTAGGAGAAAACTCAGTGTGAGCAAGTTAAGCTGTTCCTCCAGTTCACCAGCAGATTCATCAAAGCATTAACTGGAGGAAATTCTGACTGGGTAAGCAACAGTGGATTAAAAGGGCTGGTAAAAAGATCTAGACTAGAGGATATTTCTCCTGGTGGTGATCTTGCTTCAGTTCAATGTTAATTATGAAAGTAATTTCCAAAATCTAGAATTATTTTGAAAGGGAAGAGCAAACTCAGAGTTGGGTGTGTATACAAGGTGTCATCCCTGGAGAGTTCCCTGTGGAGGCAGAGGAGCCTCAGATCCAAAGCAGGCAGACAACTGAACAGGAAGCCTGACACAATGTACTCCCATGTCTTGGGCAAGATTTACAACCATCATGTTTTACCCCCTGATTAGAATGGGAAGAAAAAGACCATGTTGCTTCCAAGGTCAGCTACTTGGGACAGGCAGATGTGAAGACAGGACAAGGTTAGGTGCTAAAAGTTGTGGGTGGGGGGACTTGGTGTGTCGTATGTGTGTCATATGATTGTAGAACAACTCATTTTTCTACAAATGAAAGAAAGTCCATGTTATCCTCTCTCCCTTAACATGAGAATGAAGTGCTTCCCACTCAGGAGTGATTTTTTGCAGGACAGATAGAGAATAAGTATGCAGGACCAGCTGGAAGCAGCTCTGTGAGATTACTTAGATGTGGTTTCAGGCATGTGAAGGATGCCTCCAAGACAAGGCAGGACAGTTACTGCCTGATGTTAATGTTTTTAGGATTTTAGACTACTTTACAAGTTGAGTTTATATTGTTTGTGAATCTTCATTTCTGTGTGGGTGCTTTTTCTGCAATTAGAGGGTTCTAACGCCAGATGGCACCTTTGTTATAATCATAAGGTCTGAAGAATTGGAATTCTCACCTAATATATGAGTGTGTATGTGTGTATAAATGTATAGATGTATTTATGCACCCTTAGTGTATGTACATTTACATATGTATATGCATATATGTGTGTGCATATACTTTATGTAATGCATGATGGCTTTACAAAAACTTTAACATGGTGGCAAAAGAGGATAGACTTTGGATCTTGACTGTGTGGAATCAAAGCCCAGCTCTGTTACCTATTAGCCTTGATGATTTCGGAAAGTTATGTAATCTACTTTTCCTCATTTGTAAAATGCGGTTAAATAATAGAGCCTATTTCATAGGGTTGTGAGAGATAAATGAGTTAGCATATTTAAATGCTTTGTGTAGTGCCTAGTATGTGATAACTACATAGATGTTAACTCTTATTTACGTAATTTATTCAAAAGTTGATCTGTGGCCAGGTGTAGTGCCTCATGTCTATAATCTCAGCACTTTGGGAGGCCGAGGCAGGCGGATCACTGGAGGTCAGAAGTTTAAGACCAGCCTGGCCAATGTGGTGAAACCTGTCTCTACTAAAAATATAAGAAAATTAGCTGGGCGTGGTGGTGGACATCTGTAATCCCAGCAACTCAGGAGGTTGAGGCAGGAGAATTGCTTGAACCTGGGAGGTGGAGGTTGCAGTGAGCCAAGATCACGCCATTGTACTCCAGCCTGGGCAACAAGAGTGAAACTCCTTCTCAAAAAAATAAATACATAAAAAAGTTGATCTGTGATTATCCTCCCAAAAGCGATTCCTCCCTGGTGTGTGACAGCCATAGGATGTAGGGGAGGAGTCTGTCCCCTTACCCACAAATACAAGTAAGGGCTCTGATTTATACAGTCTAATTAGGATTGGTCCTAATTAGACTCTTGCCCTAGTGACTGGTCCAGGTAATCCAGATATTAGTCAGTCAGTAGATAGCATTGTCCGGAACACTGGAATTTATACAGGTGCAAGAAGGGTTGTTGACCTAGGTAATCCCAACAAAATGTGAGTGGAAGTTTTCTGGAGCTTTGGGGAAATAAGGTGTCTTGTGATATATTGATTCAAACCCAAAGCTGCTGAAATTCTTGCTACTATATGGGAGACAAACTGATGATGTTGCTGATTTCATACAGGAAGAATAGAGAGACCAAAGAAAGCCAACCCTTGAAGGTATTATGAAACTGTTGGAAGGGCAGGTCCTGAGACCCATACAGTCCTTCTCGATACAAGATCAAAATACATATCTATATTAGCCTGTTCTTGAACTGCTATAAATAAATATCTGAGACTGGGTAATTTGTAAAGAAAACAGGTTTAATTGGCTCACAGTTCTGCAGGCTGTACAGGAAGCATGGCAGCATCTGCTTCTGGGGAGGACTCAGGGAGCTTTTACTTATGGCAAAGGTAAAGTGGAAGCAGGCATCTTACATGGCAGAAGCAGGACCAAAAGGGTCGAGGGAGGTGATACAGACTTTTAAACAACCAGATCTCCTCTATCACTATACAGTACCAAGGAGGAATGGTGCTAAACCATTCATGAGAACTCTTTTCCCATGATCCAGTCACCTCCCACCATGCCCTACCTCCAGCATTGGGGATTGCATTTCAGCATGAGATTTGGGTGGGGACGCAGATCCAAACCATATCAATATCTTTATTAAAGTAGCTGAATCAGGCCATTAATAGTAATTACTAATCCTGTAAGATGATGTAATATGAAAGTAGAAAAAAAAAAAGCAAAATTCCTGGATCCTCCTTCTTCTTTTTTTTTTTTTTAAAGACAGAGTCTTGCTCTGTCACCCAGGCTGGAATGCAGTGGTGTGATCATAGCTCACTGCAGCCTTGAACTCCTGAGTTCATGTAATACTCCTGCCTCGGCCTCCTAAATAGCTGGGGGACCTACAGGCACATGCCACCATGGTTGATAATTTTTTTTTTTTTTTTGAGACGGAGTCTCGCTCTGTCGCCCAGGCTGGAGTGCAGTGGCCGGATCTCAGCTCACTGCAAGCTCCGCCT
>NW_012102009.1:3958538-3982943 GCF_000951045.1 Mandrillus leucophaeus
CCTGGCCGGATAATTTTTTTAAAGTAAATTTTGTAGAGATAGGGTCTCACCATGTAGCCCAGACTGGTCTTGAACTCCTGGACTCAAGTGACTCTCTTGCCTTGGACTCCCAAACTGCTGGAATTATAGGTGTGAGCCACCATGCTCAGCTAGCACACTGGACCCTTCTTTACTAATCCTCGGCTACAATGCAAAATTCTTGGTTCTTCTCTCCTTTCACTTTAGAATTTCAGAGAACATGCTTCAGTTCTTTGAGCTCACTGATTTAATTCTGTGTTGAAATAATGATGTTTATCTGAAACATAGCTCTGTGGGTGAATTTGTAATTGAAATCTCTGGTGCTGTAGCCTCCTTATAGCCCTAGCTTGATTTTTAGACCTTCTCTCTCAGATAGAATAAACTTCTGGAAAGGAGGGGAAGTTAGGAACAGCATAGTGCAGTTTTCCCCAAGCAAGAAAAGAACTTCTGCTAGCTAATGGTTGTTATGTTAGAAACAAAACCAAGTCATAAAGTTTCTGTGGTCAAAGCAGTTTAGAAAAAAATGGGTTTAATAAATGTAATTATTATTTTTTAATTGCAATATCTTTCAGACATCTAAAAAGTAAAACATTTTATTTGCTATAATAAACATTGTAAAACTAAACAGCATGAAATCTCGATGGCTTAACAGACTAAGATGTATTTCTAGTTCATGACATGATCCAATGCTACGGTTCTTGCTTAGGAGGCTGCCTCTGAGAAGTCATCTATAAAGCCAAACTCAATTCATTGGAATTTCATCATCCTCAACAGTAGCTTCCAAAGTCACCCTAGGTTTATATCCATTCTAGACAGCTGGAAGAAGCAAAGAGCAGGGAAGATGGTACATGGAAATTTTCAATAGGCCAGGCCAGAAAGTGGTGCACGTTATTTCTATGCAGAAGTCACATCTCCTTGGCCAGATTCAGTCATATGGCCATACCTAACTGCAGTGAATACGGGGAAACGTGATCTGGATAGAATCCTAGGAGGACAAGGAAATGGATTGTAGTGAATATATAGTAGTCTCTGCTACACACACTTTAACTCTCTAAAAGAGAGGCTGGTAGTATAAGGCTTTCTCAAACTCACTTATCGACAGACCTCCCACCATCATTCTAACTTCTGTCTGCTCAATTATTCCTTTGACAAATGCTTATGTTGTGTTTCTTCCCTTGCACCCACCTCTTCAATGGTTGCTGTTAGTTTTCTGCCTTCCAACCATGCGGGGGAAACAGAGAAATGCCGCAGAGAATGATTTTTGGGGATCATATTTTCATATCCAGAGATGGTGTATTTTCTTAGACACTTATATTTAATTTTCTGTTTAAGAAGACCTTATTCTTGCTTTTTGCATGTATGTTTCTAGCTATTGGAAGCAGAGTTTGGACCCAGCCATCAACATTTTCCCCCATACAGCTATTGCTCCAGGACCATTAAAACTCCATTTAAATAGCAACTGTAGTACTTTCCAACAGCCTCCTAAGCAAGACAGTTGCCTTCCTTGTTCCCCAGTGCCTTTCCACATCTAGTGCCGTTTTGAGTCCCCTAGTGTCTTCCCACATCTTCCAAGACCTTAGCATTCCACTGGCATTCCCCTTCCTGTTTTCAAGATGACTATTTCCAGCTTTATTCACCTTCTCTTCTATTAAAAACTCATCACCATGAAGGCAGAAATGACGGACAAGCTTTGTGCATTATTCCTGTCTTTAGTATTTACATTTTATCATGGGAAAAACATGAAAGGAGGGGAATACACTTCTAATGATAGTAGACCTTGAAAAGGTGGTTTGGGAGGGACAGTATTACCAGCATTTTCAGAACATTGCAGCTTGGGTATCTTTCTCTGAGGCCCATGTATGCAGTTAGTCTTGACCAAAGGTGCCCTAGTATTTCTTCTAGGGAAGGCACAGCAACCCTCAATTTGGCCCTCATGCCATTTCTCTGCACATAGTGATTTTATTACAGGAGAGTAGGATTTTCTTCCTAGGCAAGTTTATGAGATGTCACTTCCCATTACAACGATTACAAGAAATTTAACAAGTTTAATTTCCTTACCTGTTTTATTCCACTTTGGCCTCAAACCTAATTTGTCAAAATATAGGAGGACTCTTAGATTATTACCCTGAGTGAAAATATGACCACAAATTTGCTCTGCTCTTTCCAACCCATCAATTCTAGATATTTAGCTCTATTTGTACCTGAGCATTTGGGGGCATAACAGGAAATGGATTATTTCACACCTAATAAATCTCTGATCAAAGCTTCCTCTTATCATTAAAAGTAAATATTTTGGCATATAAGCATTAAATTTTACATTGTAAAGTGAAGAGCTTGCTTGTCATTCTACAGACTCCATTTCAGTGAAGGAAGCTGTGTCTCAGAAGTGCGTTTCCTACGGAAGGTTGCATTTTATTAATTTGCTCCAGAAATTTTGCCAAGACAAATTACAAAAGTGAGGTCAAAATTTGTACATGAATTTTGGAAACCAACATTTTATACTAAATTTTTGCTTTATAAAAATACTAAAAAAGAATTTTAATTTTATGATTGACATGAATATATTCTCTGGTGGATGGAGTATTTGAGGAATTTTTCTTATATCTATACTATTTGGTAATGTATATGTTTATTTGAAAGAATTTTAATTTGAAGTCAAATCCAAGATGACTGAGTTATAATAAATATGTAATTTTTTGAAAGACCAATTCATATTTAACATATTGTTTGATCTTATGGAAATCAATGGCAGTTGCAAAAAGATCAATAGTAGGTACAGATTCAAAGTAGGTACTTTTCTCCTCCTTGTTATTGTAAAAGCTATTTATTTTTAAACATGAAATTATACTTTTGGTCAAGATTACAAGTCCTAGATATTGTATGAGAACCTGGATATATCTTACATATTATAAGATGAAAAAGGAATAAACTTCTAAAATTTATCTCATGAACAATGAAAGCTTCAAACCCAGCAGTGAACATCGCCATATTGTATTATGGTTTCAACAGGAAAAGATACAGAAGCCTGCAATCCTTACATTTTTGGTAAAAGCAGCAAGTGTCTACACATTATTGTTGAATCTCCCTGCTCTTTTCAAGTCCTCCAGCTACAACTTTTCAGTGAGTACACAGGTCCCTCCAGAAACCAGGGATAATAATCATAGATGACTCAATATATTTTTCAAAACAATGCAGATGTGAAGCTTTTGGTAAACAATATAACTTGTGATGAAATAATGAAACCAGCTAATTAAATTAGCCTCCCAGTTTCCTGCCTCAATAATGGTTTGCTGTGTAGATATATACATATGTCGTAACCTTGAATGTTGAATTTAGATCTACTTTTCCATGTTTCACAGAACTTGTGTCCAGTATATAGGCTACCTATAACTCTTATGTTGATGAGAGTTAGATTTTCCTACAATAATTTATTCCTTTTTAGAAGGCAATAGCATCAAAAATTAAAAGCTTCCTATGAAACCTATGAAAACACATTTGTTCAGCTGGGACCACAGTGAACCTTTTCTGCTTCCCTTGGATTCATCTGAATTTGGTGAGCTTAAGGTGAGAGTGAGACACATCAGTTCAACATAGAGTAGGGGTGTGTTGAAGGTTGCACAGCTCTAATTAAAAAAGCCACTGTATTTTTATGGCAGGATTTTGGAGGGTTGCACTGATTTCCTGATGAACACTGACAAGACTATTAAAGCTGTGAAACAACATCACTTGAATATGGCACTGAATGAAAGAACTAGCTTAGCTATGCTGCTCTTGGGTGTTAGTAGCTGATTAAACTAGAGCCACGGGGAAAATTATCTTTGGGGCCATCCATTCATTTTCTCAGTTTTGTTTGTTTGTTTCTCTGTACAAATTTCACAAAATAGGTAGTGGGGTTTCCCTGCTGCAGTCTTTAAACTCCATGCATGGCACAAAAGATAAGCCAGTGTGCCCCTGGGTCTTTTATTTGCCCCAAGACACCTGGTATGCTATGCAAAAGAGATTCTTATTTTTATATATTTTTTTTTTTGAGTCATATTTTGACTGGTTGTATCTGTATATATTTCTGTAAAGGCAAACTAGACTTGTCAAATCCATTTCAACTTTGATCACGTCATTTATTTTTTGTGAATCTTTAACCTCCCTGAGCCTCAATTTTACCTCAGCTATAAAATTGTCATGTTGATGCCTTGCAAGTTTATTGTGTGAGTTAGAGATATACAAATTGCCTAACATAGGTTCTGGCATAAAGTAGACAGCCAATAAAGGGCAACTTTTGTTATTATTATTCAAACAGTCTAGTGAGAGAAAAATGTAGAAGTTATTTGCTATTTTTATCAGACAGGCACGGGAGAGGAGGAACAAATGGGTTTTTCCATTAAAGAAAATAAAATGGAATCTGAACACTTGCTTGAAACTAAATTTTAGATATTCGGTAAGTATTGGCATAACTCTTTGAATAATTAATTTTCACAAAATTATGCAATTTCACTTTTATAGCACTTTTGAGCAATTTTCCAAGGGAAGTTGAATGAGATTCTTCCAGTCATTGCACAAAATGTGGTAAGAATCTGAGAGTTACTTAAACTAAGAATAGATAATAGTAAAATAATATATCACAATAGATTATATGCAGGTTAGAGCAAAGGTATCACATGTATTTTCTATTAAGTTACTGAAATCCCATATTATGAAATTAAAAGAGGTCCCAAATACTTTTCTTCTGACATGTTAAACCTGCAAGTTAGAGTAAAATTTCCTGATAGGTAACGAGATTCTTAAAAACCTTAATATTCTCAATCAGTAATTTCATTGCTATTTATTCATTCTGAAGAAAAATGTAAAATTCAGAAAAGGGTCTTTTCACAGAGATGCTTACTATAGTGTTAGTTGTAACAGAAAGAAAAACAATTTAAATTTCCCCAAATAGGAAACAATTGAGATGATGCTAAATCTCACATAAATATTGTATAAACATATTATTTATGAAAAGTTAAATGAGAAAATATTTCCAGATAGAGAAAACAATACAAAATTATATACAAAATTTATGTATATTAAGTATATACACAAAATCATATATAAATTGTCGTTTCAACTATGTAAAATAGTCATTGAAAAAAGCCAAAGAGGAAATATATAGTTGTGCCATATAAAGTTGCTGATTTTGACCTATAGAAGAACTATTTCACACGGTTCAATCTGATATGAACACATGAATATCTTTGGAAAGTGATAAAATTTCGAGTAATATTCTGTGAATGTTTGTAATTTCCCACTTTTCCAGGAACATATTTATTTTGTTTAATTATAAAAAGAATTTTTAATAAATAATCTAAAGAAGCATTTATAATTTAGGCAAATTTTTTAAAATTAGATTTTCATTTTTGGCAATATTACAAATTTGATACCCCAAAAAGCTATGCATTAAAATATAATCCAAGATACTTTATAAAGTGTTTGGAAGAACGTTTTAATGCATGGCTGAGCTGGCAACAGAGTAAGGAAATCTCCAGCAGTCAAACATGAAGCAAAAGCATAAATCCTGGGAGAGAAGTCTATGACTGCTCTCAGGGCATCTACGGATTTCTGGAGATCCAGAGATTAGGTTTTAATGACCTTATAGCGGGCAGAGAACAAATTTTAGTCTCCATACAGTGAAGGAGTCAGATTAAAGACCTCCATATGAAGCCAAGACCCTACCTACCCAAAAAAACCACAACTTCAGTGAACAGCAAACTAGAGGGAAATCTTACTTTACAAGGGGAACTTACCTATTTTAACTTCAGCTCCAGGTGGAGAGAAAAAGAAAGTTGTAGAAAAAAATAGTTTTAGGCTGGGAGTGGTGGCTCAAGCTTGTAATCCCAGCACTTTGGGAGGCCGAGGCAGGTAGATCACCTGAGGTCAGGAGTTCAAGAGCAGCCTGGCCAACATGATGAAACTCTGTCTCTACTAAAACCACAAAAATTAGCCAGGTATGACAGGCACCTGTAATCCCAGCTGCTCGGAAGGCTGAGGCAGGAGAATCACTTGAATCCGGGTGGCGGAGGTTGCAGTGAGCTGAGATCGCACCATTGCACTTTAGCCTGGGTGACAGAGCGAGACTCCATCTCAATAAATTAAAAAAAAAATAGTTTTAATGTGGCTGGCAAAAGGAAGTAAAAATTTTCTCTGACTGAAATAAATGTCAACTTCAGGCCTCTAAGAGCACCTTCAGATAAAATTGCATCAGTTAATGTACACAACAGTCAAAAATCACAAAACAAGTGTGAGAACAAGAAACATAGTCAAGAGTCAGCAGAAACATCCAATAGTTGACTTAAACACACAAAGACATATGCAAATCAAGGCATTTAAAAAAATGAACATTTTTTTAAGTTTAAAGAAAAAGGCTACAGAAAATATGAATAAGGTTCAGAGGGTCTCAATAAGGCACATTTGAAAAAGAAAATTATCGACTTGTAAAACATAAGAAAAACTAAGCTTTAAAAGCAGATTAGAAACAGCTCAAGAGAAGAACTAAACTGGAAGGTGAAGTTAAAGAAATAGCCAGAATGCACAGGTGTCAAAGAAATGTAACTATGAAATTTACATCACAAATCAAAGATCATAAAATGAGAAGGTCCAACATACATGTAATCAGATGTCCAGAAGGAGAGGCTGGAAAGAATAAAAAATAGGTAACATTCGGCTGGGCATGGTGGCTCATGCCTGTAATCCCAGCACTTTGGGAGGCCGAGGCAGGCGGATCACAAGGTCAGGAGATTGAGACCATCCAGGTTAACACGGTGAAACCCCATCTCTACTAAAAATACAAGAAATTAGCCGGGCGTGGTGGCGGGTGCCTGTAGTCTCAGGCTGAGGCAGGAGAATGGCATGAACCCGGGAGACGGAGCTTGCAGTGAACCGAGATAGCGCCACTGCACTCTAGCCTGCAGCCTGGGCGACAGAGTGAGACTCTGTGTCAAAAAAAAAAAAAAAAAAAAAAAAAAGGTAATGTTCTAAAGGATAGTAGTAAAAATGTTCCCAAACTAATGAAAGACACAAATCTTAAGAATTAGGAATCACACTAAATTCCCAGGAAAATAAATGCAAAGACATGTGTACCTAGTTACACTGTGGTGAAGCTGCAGAATAACAAAGATGGAAAAAAAATCTAAAGAGTAATCAGACAAGACAGATTAGCAACAAACAAGTAACAATTAGGTAGAAGATTAAACATGAAAAATAGGATAGTCTGAGAGAAAATAGAGGTAAACCTGGAGCCAGCAAAACAATGTTTTAAGAATCGGAGTAGAATAAGGACATTTTCAGACAAACAAAAAGCTGTTTATCACCAAGCAGTGTATTTACCACCATCAGTAGAGAAAATTCTGAAGAATATACTTCAAAGAGTTGAAAAGTGATCCCAGAAGGAAGATCTGGGAAGCAAGCAAGAAAGAAGAATGATACATATGTGAGTAATCAACATAAATACTGGATCCAACAATACTTAGCAACAACAGTAATGTTTAATTTGTGGGATTTCAAAAAACATGCATACAAGTAAAATACATTATGATAACATATGTGTTGGAATGATTAATATATGAGCATTTTAGACTTTAATACATTTTCATGTTAAAATTTCTAAACAGCTACTAAAATAACAGAAATAGAATATAAAACTTGTAGAAAAGGTAAACAATGGAAAGATTATGAAAACCTCAGGCAATCAAAAAAAAAGACAATGAAACAATAAGCAGAAACAGTAATGTAAATAAAAGGCAAAAATAAGATGATAAAAATTCAAATGTAGCAATAAACTCAATTGATCTCAATGAACTAAACTTTTTTGTTAGAAGGTTAAGTTTGTCAGTCTGTACTTAGAAAGATCTAGCTCTATGTTGTTTATGAGGGGCCTGCCTAAATTATAAAAATTGAAAATAAAAGGCTAAATGAGGATATATTATGAAAATATTTATGAAAAGTAAATTAGTGTGGTAATATCAGACAAAGCTTTAAGGCAAGAATTACTATTATAAACAAAATAAATCACTGCATATTGATAAAAGGTTGAATTCCTTTGGAATAACAGTTCAAAACATGCATGTACATAAAAGCATAACTTTAAATCATACAAAAAATGCTAAACTATTAGGATACATATTCTTAAAACCACCATCATTATACGCAATATTAAAATAATGCTCAGCAATTGATAAACAGAAAAATTAATTAGGATAAAGAACATTTACCCAACACAATCATCAAACTTGATACTTTGACTCCAATACCAAGCCGTTAGAGAAAAATTATCCTTTTCAAGCATCTACCAAACATTTATGAAAACTGACTAGTTACTAGAATATGTCTGATTAAATTATATAGAACTGTTATGCAGACTGTATTCTCTGATCACAATGTGACTAAGTTAGAAATACATTACAAAAAGATTAATAAAGTACAATCACACATTTAAAATTTTTTTTTTTTATTTTTTACTTTAAGTTCTAGGGTACATGTGCATAACGTGCAGGTTTGTTACATATGTATACTTGTGCCATGTTGCTGTGCTGCACCCATCAACTCGTCAGCACCCACATTTTAAAATTTAAAGACAATAGGGGTCAAAGAAAATGTGGAAAATAGAATGGAATAAAAATGAAAATATTACATATCAGATTTATTCAATGCAGATAAAGCAGTACTTACATATTTATATAGTTGAACCTTGAACAACATAGGGGTTATGGGTGTCAACTCCCTGCACAGTGGAAAATCAATGTATAACTTTTGACTCTTCCAAAAATCAATCACTGATAGCCCATGTTGTCTGGAAGCCTTAATAACATAAACAATCTATAAACACATATTCTGCATGCCATATGTGTTATATACTGTATTCTTACAATAAGCTAGAGAAAATGTTATTAAGAAAATCTTAAGATGAAATATATGTACTCCTCATTAAGTGGAAGTAGATTATCATAAATGTCTTCATTCTTGTCATCTTCAGGTTGAGTAGGCTGAGGAGGGAGAGATGGAAAAGATGAGGGGTTGGTCTTACTATCTTCAGGAGTGGCATAGGCAGAAGAGGTGGCGAAGGTGGAAGAGGAGGCAGGAGAGACAGGCATGCTTCGTGTAACTTTATGGAAATACATCATCATTTCTATCTGACTTTTTTTTTTCATTTCTCTAAAAATGTTTCCATGTAGTACCAATCCTTCTTCCACTGTTTGCTTTAATTTCAGTGCCCATATCATAGAAGGGTCAATGTTGTAAAGGAAGTCAAAAACAGCCTTGAATCATTGAAACCCTTCTGCCAGTTTGTCTAATGTCAATTTGTTTTCTGGCACTGCTTCTTCTATGTCTTCTTCCTGATCTTCTGGCACTGGTTTTGAAGCACTTGTCTCTATCGAGTCATCTCCTGTTAATTCCTCTAGTGTAGTATCTATTAGCTCTTGTATTTCTCCAAGACCCATGTCTTGAAATTCTTCATGCCCTACCTTCCTCGCCCTATCCACAATCTTTTTCATAGTTTCCTTGATTGGCTCCATCGTAAGTTCTGTGAAGTCATGCACAAGATCTGGACACAGTCTTCCCCAGCAGGAATTTGTTGTTTCAGGCTTGATGACTTTCACAGCTTTTTCCATTATATAAGAACAATGACATCTTCATCGTCATTGGTGTAATCTTTCTAGACTTCATGATGTTCTCTCTGTCAGGGGTTTTTCCATAGCGTTGACAATTCTTTTCATAGAGTACTGTGTGTGATGAGCCTTGAAGGTCCGTATGATGCCTGATCTAGAGGCTGAATTAGGGACCTTATGTTTGGAAGCAAGTAGACCATTTCAGTGCCTTCAGTGTTGAACTCATGGGGTTCTGGGTGGCCAAGGACATTGTCTCATATGAAAAGAACTTTAAAAGCCAGTCCCTTTCTGGCAAGGTACTTCCTGACTTCAGGGACAAAACATCAGTGGAACTAATCCAGAAAAAGGGTTCTTGTTGCTCAGACCTTCTTGTACAACTAAAAGACTGGCAGGTGGGGTTTATCTTTTCCATTCAAAGCCCAGAGGTTAGCAGATTTAGAGATAAGGGCAGTACTGATTATAAACCTACTGTATTTGCACAAAATGGCAGTTACCCTATCTCTTCCGGCCTTAAATCCTGGTGTTTGCTTCTCTTCCTTAGTAATAAATGTCTTTGGTTGCTTTTTTACCTCCCCCCCCCCCTGACCATAAACCCAACTGCATTTGCACAGAACAGTAGAGTTAGCCTATCTCTTTCTGCCTTAAATCCTGGTGTTTGCTTCTCTTCCTTAGTAATAAATGTCTTTGGTTGCTTTTTTACCTCCCCCCCCCCCAGAATAAGGTGCTTTTACCTGTGTTAAAACCTTGTTTAGGTAGATGTTCTTTCTCCTCAATGACAGACAATTCTTTTCATAGAGTACTAGGTGTGATGTCCTTTCTCCTCAATGATTTCCTTAATGGTGGCTGGGAACTCATGTCCTGCCTCTTGGTCAGCAGAAGCTGCTTCTCCTGTTATTAGTTAGTTTGTTTGTTTATTTAGAGACAGAGTCTCGCTCTGTCATCAGGCTGGAGTGCAGTGGCATGATCTCGGCTCACTGCAACCTCTGCCTCCCAGGTTCAAGCAATTCTCTTGCCTCAACCTCCTGAGTAGCTGGGACTACAGGCCCATGCTACCATGCCTGGCTAATTTTTGTATTTTTAGTAGAGACGGGGTTTCACTACGTTGGGCAGGATGATCTTGATCTCTTGACCTCATTGATCCGCTCACCACAGACATGAGCCATCACGCCCAGCCTGTTATCTTGACAGTTTTTAAGTCAAACCTCTTCCTAAAATCATCAAACCATCCTTTGCTGGCATTAAATTCTCTAGGTTTAGATCCTTCACCTTCCTTTTGCTTTCAGTTGTCACATAATGACTTTGTTTTTCTAGAATCATATTAGAATCTGTAGGTATGCCTTTCTTATAGCAATCCTGTACCCATATAAAAGCTACATTTTCAATATGAGATAAAAAGGTATTTTGCAAAAAGTACAAGGTTTTTGTGCTGGCTGATGTAGCTGCAGTGATAGATTAGTGAATTTCCTTTTTTTTTTTTTCTTTTTTAAATTTTTTACAGTGGTTCTTACGCTGGATTCATTTATCTTGAAATGGTGGGCAACAGCAGCTGCAGACCTTAATCTACAGTACATATGAAGCAATTCAACTTTTTCTTCTAACATCATGACTTTTCTCTGCTTCTTGGGAGGACTTTTCAGCATCGCTAGTGTCACTTTGTATGGGTCTGATGGAGTTATTGAAAGTTTACAGTATTGCCCCAAGCACTATGAAAACATAAGTGAGAACCATGAGATATCACTCTTTACTGTCATATACAATTTACTAGAGACAAAATGCTCACATGGAGTTGATTAGTGTCATACAGCATTTTAAGCAGATACTTGCAACACTGGAGTTCACCACAATTCAATCCGAGGTGGCTGTGAAATTGTTAGTACGTACTACAGTTAATTGTATGCAGTTATGATTTAATACTGAATCTTTACATTTGTTCACATTTCCCTTGACTTCAAATGGCACCATGTATGGTCTGTGTTTGTGCATGCACTTTTTATTCTAACTTTTAATCATGGATTTGTGTGTATTTTATGGTGGCAAATGATAAAATAGAATAGTATCTTCATATATTTTATGCATTCATGAAATATATAACTTTTTCCTATTTTTTTCAGTATTTCTAGGCTACATGCTTTGTCTGCAAGTGGTTTCACATTGTTGCAAATTTCCAAAAACATTTCCAATATATTTATTGAAAAAATCTATGTGTAAGTGGACACATGTGAATAACACACAAACCGGTGTTATTCAAGTGTCAACTGTATCAGAAACGAGTGACTAAAGCTTATAAGCTAGCCCTACAACTTAAAAATTAAAAAACTAATATAAAATAGCAATATCATAAACCCAAAGAAAGTAGAAAGAAAGAAAGAATAAAAATAAAAGCAGAAATTAATGAAATAGAAAACAGAGAATCAGCAACACAACTTTGGTTTTTAAATGAAGTGATAAATAAAATTACTCAATGTTGACTTAGAATTAATTTTTAAGAAATGAGATAAAAGTCCAAAAATACTAGGAATAAAAAAGGGGACAGATGCTTTTTTATTCCTAATAAAGATGCAGAACAAACTAAAAAGATAATATTATATGTAACATGTCAATAAATTAAAAGCCTGAATGGAATGTTAACACTCTTGAAAAAATACAACATCTTTTCTCAAGAGGAAAGAGAAAACTTGCATAGTCTTATAAAATAAATCAGTGGTTTAAAATCTTTTCACAAAAGAATGCTAGGATCAGATAATTTTATAAGTAAATTCATGTAAATACTTTCAAATATTTAAATAACAGATAATTCTACAATTCTTTCAGCACATTGGGAAAAGAGAAAAATCTCCAATTTATTTTATGAGGCTGTTAAACTTTATTATCAAAACCAGACAATGGTAGTATGAAAAAGGACAAATTACAGGACAGTCTCACTTACTGATATAGACGCAAAAATTCTACAGAAAATAATAGGCAAATTAAACCCAATGAAATATATATAATTACTAAGCTGAGTTTCATAGTTATGATGTTTGTTCAATATTAGAAAATCACCACATTCATAGATTAAAGAGGCAGGGCACAGTGGCTCACGCCTGCAATCCCAGTACTTTGGGAGGCTGAGGCAGGTGGATCACCTGAGGTCAGGAGTTCAAGACCAGCCTGGCCAACGTGGTGAAACCCCATCCCTACTAATAATACAAAATTAGCTGGGCATGGTGGCACATGCCTGTAATTCTAGCTACTTAGGAGGCTGAGGCAGGAGAATCGCTTGAGCCTGGGAGGCGGAGGTTCAGTGAGCCAAGACTGCGCCATTGCACTCTGGCTTGGGTGACAAAAGCGAAACTCCATCTCAAAAAACAAAAAACAAAAAAACCAAGAAAACAGATTGAAGAGAAAAAGTGTATATAATCATCTTAATAGATGCAAAGTAAGAACAATAATTAAGACCTCAAATCCATTCATATTCAAAATAAACTTAGTAAATTGGAATAAAAATGAACATCTTTGATAAGTATCTACCAAAGAACTGCAGAAAATATTATTTAAATTATGAAATGTCAAAACATTCCCTTTAAAATCAGGAACAAACCAATAATGCTATTACCATTTCTATTATACAGTTTACTGCTATCTTAACCAACACAGTAAAATAAGAAAAATAAACAAAAGGTATACAATTTGGAAAGGAAGAACCAAGACTGCCATTATTGCAGATGATAGAATTATCTACATAGAAAATAAACTGATTGTTTGTTTTAAACTAGTAAGAGAGTTTAGCAATGGTGCTAGATATTGGTCAATATTTATGAGCCAGCATCTTTATAATCATCAACAAGCAGTTAGAAAAGTGTGTATATTTAAGACATACTATTTACACTGGTAAAAAAAAAAATAGCGTTTTGGCAATAAACATAATGAAAGATGTGCAGAACTTTTAGAAAATTATGACAATCTATTGAAATATATTGATAAGACCTAGACAAAAAAGACTTCATGTTTTCACAGAGAGAAAAGCTCAATATCATAAATATATCAACTCAAATTCATATCCAGATTCAATCTCATTCCAATCAAAATCTCAGTATGGATTTTCTTAGATTTTGATGATTTCTAGAAATATAAACAGAAGAGCAAAGAGCTCCGAATAGTTGAGATAGTCCTGAGGAAGAATGAAGTAGAAGGGCTTAGCATAGGTGACATAAAAAATTATTCCAAGCTCACAATTAATTACAACAGCATATTTTTGGCAAAAGTGTAGAAAATTAGATCTGTGGATCAGAATAGAGAGAATAGAAGCAAACTCACACTTGTTTGGAACCTTAAATCTTGCAGAGCTGGCATTGTAGATTAGGAGTGCTAGGATGACTGGCTATCTAAAGGAGAAATACTGTCAGATGCCTACCTCACATTATATTCAAAATTTAATTCCAGATAGATTAAGATGAAATTGATAAGCCTTCAGGAGAAAGTATAGCCTAGTATCATCTTTATAACTTCTGAAGAGGGAAGGATTTTATTACTCAAAAATATAAGTTATAAAAGAAAACATTGCTAAATTTAACCACATTAAGATAAAAAAACTTCTGTTCCTTAAAGTAAATAATCAATAGATAGAGAAGAGAAGTGACATTTTGGGGGGAAATATTTGCAAGAAAACTGCAAAGACTTATTATCTCCAGTATGTAAAGAACTCCTAGGAATTCATGAGAAAATGGGCAAAAGTCATGAATAGGCATTTCATAGGAAAGGAAATATGAATGGCCAATAAACAAATGAAAAGATATTCAACTTCATTAGTGATTAGGAAGAAAATGTCAATGAAAACTGGCATGATGTACTATTTCACACCGCTAGACTGGGAAATGTTAAATGGCTAGTTTGTCAGCAACTGACATCTGGTCACAGTGGGGGTGAAGGGCCAGTGCTGGGAGCTTGGAGACCAGCAAGGACACTGCTCGGTCATCTCGCTGCACCCCTTTGGCTTTTAGTTACTCAGCTATTGCTTTAGTATCATTTAACTGTATTCTATAGAGAAACATCATATTGCTTTAAAAATGTTTTTGCTGCTTTTCCTTCTCCATTTGGTGACTATGTGCTTTATGTAGGCATTCCATTATTTACCTTCATTTTCAGAGAACCTAGTAACTAAACTTTCCATAATTTACTCTAAGGCACTTTCCATTTATTTCCAAACCAGTGTCTTTTGTTCAGTGGATCACACACATTTTTCCAAATTTCGCTTCACTGAAGTTTAATGCCTTATTTTTTCCATTTCTGGGAGTCTCCTTGGTCTTAATGGGAAAAATGACCAGCACATTCAGAGACCCATTTGGCTGCTGTGCAACCCTGTTGATTTATCATCAATAGGTAAACAGAAACTCTTTATATTTTTTTTAAAGTTATGCTTGAGATCTTTCTTTTTTAAACAACTCTCAGACAAAAATTGCTTCATATGCTTTTGCAGATTTTATTTGGAGCTCTTTACTTCCATTTTGTCTGCTCAGGGTATCTGTAATCCCAGCAATGCAAATGAGAGGGCCTCCAGACGACCACAGTATTCCCTCCTCCCATCGGGTATGGCTGGCACCCCTCTCCACTCCACACACCTGCTGTGCCCTAAGCTAACATCCTCTACCTTGCAACCTTATTTGAGAAACTCTCTGTGTGAAACCAGTGGGTGTAGAAATAGCAGGTGACTCCCTTTCAGCAGTTTTGGTGGCCAGAGAAGAATTATTGCTTCCTTCACTTTGTGGCTCTGGTAAGTGCCCAAGAGGTGTAGTCAAAAAATCAACACATTAGTAATCCAGCAGGACTGACTCCAACTGTTTAACATGGCCCAGCTCAAATGTCACATCCTCGGTGATGCCTTCTCTGACCCCTTTCCTCTCCTAGTCACAGTTTAACTGCACCCTTTGTGCTCCCACAGCCCTTTGTTCAAGTTACCAGTACAGCATTTGTCACCTATTGTCATTTTAACATTTTAGAAATTGCACTTGAGTGTGGTAGAAGGGCAAGAGGGTGGATTTTCAAGAAGGTCAAATTTGGGTATCCAACCTACTCTTCTGTGTTCAGGTTTGAGACTTTGACTGAATAACCTCTCTGAACCTCAGTTTTCTTATCTGTGTGAGAGATTATGAGATTATATAGAGGAGAGCAGATCATACATAAAGCAGAAGCCTTGCCTTTAGCAGGTATCTAACAAATGTCAGTTTCATTTCTTTTCTTTTCCTGCTTAGATGTAAACCTGTTTGTCTCTTTCCACTAGATCGTGAAACCCTGCAGGGAGATGCCTTGACATGAATCTTTCTAGCTCCCAGCTCTAGCACAGTGTGCAATACAGATGTTCAATACAAGAGTGTTAGATGCTGGTTCAAAGGAATGTCATGTCAGGTCCTGGAACACTTGGCATAACTTACTGACCAGGCTCCTATGACAATGCATATGGGCCTCTGTTTGGTTTGCTCCATTCTTTAGGCTTGAGGGTGATGAAGGGAAACAGGGCAACTTAATTTTAAGTCCACATAGTCTTCAAACTCAAGGTAGGTCAGTGCAGACTCCTTGTTAGAATTACTATTTGGAAAGTTATGAGTTATAAATTAGAGGACCAGATTTGCTTGTTGAAAAAATACTGAGCTAGAACTTGGAGGCATGGTAGCTGTGGGCAAGGCTTTGCCTACAGTTGAGGTGCTTCCTAGGGAATGTTCCCACAATACCAATAAGGATTCAGATCAAGGCTTGTTGGCCTTCTTCCATGGAAAAGCACACGCATTTGGCTGAGGAAAAACAAAGTAACTTGGCAGGAATTGTACTGCTTTAAAGTCTTCTCAATATCTGAATTAATTCTCTGTCATCACACATAGCTTCAAGCTACCATTTCATATGAAAAATCCCCTGGTGTAATTATTACAGATAGTGTGACAATGACAGAAGTTGATGGAAATCTCCTAGTAAGAGGTAAATTATATAGATACATGATGGTGATGGCTTGTGAGTAGTGTGCACTTTTTGGAAATCTTTTTCTCTTGGCTGTCTCCCCAACAATGCTTTCCAGACCAGTTCCTGGTTTGAGCCTATGTAAAAATCTGGCATTTCACATCTTTTCAGTTAAGTCAGCACCCACTATGAGTCAGACACTGTTTCTTCAGTCTAAGTACTGGGGATACAGTGGGAAGCAAGACAGACAAAGTCTCTGCCCTCAGGGAGCTTCCATTTTAGTGTGCCAATAAATTCCTGTTATTTACTTCCATTTTTGGCGTTTTGGCTTTCATTTCCCTATATTCAGTTTGTCTAGTGAATTCCTTAAGGCCATTGGGAGCACTCCATTTTGCTATTTAAGGCTTTTGACTTCTCCTTTCCACTTGAAAGTTTATTTATTTTTAAGGCTATGATATGGTCATAAGCTTTTAGAGCTAGATGATATTTGAGTTCGTGTAACGCAACAATGAGCCTTGGAGATGTATGGGTTTGTCCAGTCACAATGGCACCACTCCAGTGGGCGGGGCCCAGCTGACTCCCAGTTTGTTGCTCTCATGTTTCCATTACACTGCCTCCCTGATTTCCTATCTCATGCTTACTCTGGTGCATATTTCCTTTATTCAGCAAACATTTATGGATTCCAACTTCATGCCAAGCCTTGCGCTAGACAGGAGACACAGACATAGATCCTTTCCTTAAAGAGAGAATGGGCTTCCTTCTCTTTGTGTATTCATCTCTTTTTATTTAAAATTTCCTCATATTTTGACAAAATTTGCTGACTCTTCGTATGTCCCTCCCAAATCTCTCAATGTTTTACAGGTATTTTTATTTTATTTAAATTATACTTTTGTTCTTATTGATATATAAATATACCCTCTATTCACTTCTCTGTTTGATATGGCATTTTACATGGTAAACAGGTTTGTATAAATAAGCACTTTTCCATTAGATTTTCTTACAGAATGATCTTAAATTTTTAATTTCAGACAGTTACTTTTCATATTTCCCAGCTAATACAGATGAAATTCCTTCTTACACCACTAAGTGACCTGTGGGAGCGTAGCAGCGGTTTGAGACCTAGCTACATGTTGGATTCGCGTGGAGGGAGGGACTTTTAGAAAATACTGATGCTGGGACCCCACCCTAAACAAATTCATTCAGAATATTTGAAGCAGGGAACTAGACATTGGTATGGTTGAAGACGCTCCTAATATAAAGTGTTCTATAGGACAAATACCGTTCCTTCCATAATTTTTCTGTCACGTGCCTTATAGGATAATTTTATTTACAGCTAGCTCTTTTTGCACAATTCAAAGTTATATATCGGTTACTAGAGGTGACATAATTTTCAAACATTCATCAAATATCTTAAACCCGATATATCTGTATTACTACATTGATTTGTATAAAGAGCTCCCAAATCAGTATTAATTTTTGATATTTTTTTCTCTAAAATAGGAGCTTTTCTTTTCGCTCAGTGCTCTACCTTTTAGGGTTCCATGTGCTTCTATTTAAACCCCATGTTCCAGCTTGAAGGTGCGTTTTCTCCGTACTTGTGGTATTCATGCTTTAGTTCATCTCCCTGCTCTCCACCCTATGGACGCCCCCTTCTTTTTTGTCTTTTGCTGTCTCAGGCTGTGTTACTGCATCTGTCTGTAGACTTGGAGTCTGAGTTTCCTACAGAGAGTTATTGTTTTTATTATTTTCATTTTTTCCTTTTATTGATTTCCCTGAAACTTTTCTGCTGCCTTCACCTCTTGACATGTCCTAAAATTGATTGTCCTAAAATTGATTCTTTGGAAGCCAAGATTTTGTTCTCCAGGGTTTTGATATTGAAAAAGAAGTAGCTTTCTAATTTTCTCCACTGTTTTCTTGATGCATTTCATGTTTACTCCTAACAATTTTATATTTTCTTCTCCATATAAAAACCTGAAATACATATTTGTCTATTCTTACCCTTGGTCTCACCTGCAATGCTTTGTGGTGCCATTTTTTTTGGTCTGACTTACTATGTAACCCCTCTTTTCTGTGTCAACATTTGTATGACTTCTCCAGCTATGCATATAATACACGACCCCATTTATGCTCACATTCAAAATTCCTGGCAAATATTTAACCCTCCCCTTTTGTCATCATAGATCTCATGAACAATCATAATTTCCTCTTGCAAATCTCCAGCTTGTTACTTCCAGTGGGACTGTTAATACAACATCCTATCTTTTTAGTTATGTCACATAATTGCTTTTATTCACTGCTTCATTTATTCTTTAAGTAAGTGATCTGGGGGGTCCAAAACCACTCAGGTGTGTCTCTGTATAGTTCTTCTCTGAGTGCAGCTCCTTTCTTTCTTCAGTACAATTTTTCTAAACAAATCTTATTTATTGTTGCTCTGGGGGTCACTGCCAAGTCCTAACTGTAGGTGATTTCGATTTTTGCAAATAGATGCTTGGACACATCCTGTAGTCACGGAACACCGGTACTGAGGCAGGTGCTACCTTTCCTCTGCTCTATGCCATTTTGTCCTTTATTTGGGCTTTCTTGGATTTTCCTCCATGAGCTTTTGGTCTCACAGGGCATCTTTCTCCTGCTCGTAGTGTATGTTGCTCTATCGATGATTGCTTCTTATGTGAAATTGGTGGGCTGGCTGCCACTGACTCCCAGCTGCACAAACTAATTCATCCCTGGAGCTTGGCTTCCCTGTGCACTTACACATTGTTTTTCCTGCTCACCCCACTCAGAGCTGCCAATATACCAGTTGCCTTGGATTCCTTCTGCTTTTCCTCACTAGCATATGGTATGGTCTGACCTAGCGAAGCTGAGTTTCAATTTCACTGAGAAAAGAGGCATTCTGATGTAAGCTGAACATGAAAGTAACAGAATAGAGACCTCCCTCTCTCATATGTGCAACAGCTTTTTCTTGAGAATTTGATCTATGCCAGGGACTTGGCTAGTATGCACTGAAGTTACCAATATGAGTAAGATTTTAGATCTGACCTTAAGGAACTTTGTAACTAATGGGAGAAACAGCAAAGTTTATCCATAATTAATGCACATCAGCAAATAGATTTTTGTTATTAGAAAAGGTAGAGTAAGCTAGTGCTGAAGAGAACAGGCTTTGAAGCCAAATGGACATGGACTTGAATTCGGACTTCACCACCCATAAGCAAGTTGGCCTGGGGCAAGTTCCTTAATATTTCTACACTTCCCTCTCTTGTCTGTAAAATGACTCTAAGTGATAGTTCTTAAAACATAAGATTGTCATTAAGATTAAGTGAATGAATAGAGGTTACATGCTTACTCAGTAAATGCTCAGCAAATACTGTTTTTAAAAATAAAAGTTCTATGTACAAGCTACAATGAGAATACAATGGGAGAGTCAAGGGAGATTTCTGGGAAGAGGTGACACTTAAGTTGAGTTTTAAAGGACAGGTAGGCAATAGATAAATGAAGAAAATAACAACACATGCAAAGATACGAAGGTGTAAAATAATATAAGTGTATGAACTCCAAAAAATTTATTCTATATGGGCATACCAGAAAAATTCATGACAGGAAGAATGGTGTCTGAGGGAGAGACAAGATCAGAACTCATTTAAACAGAAGGAATTCTGTAACGAAAACCATGTCACTCATCTACAGAGTGCCAAGATGAGAGAGATGCAACCTCAAACTTTCAAAGATGTCTGAAGAGCTCCCCTTGAAATATCAAGCAGAAAAAACTGCAGAAAGAAAAAAAAATGTGGCAGACTTTAATTTTTTTCTTGTAAATTCATTTAAGTGCCTTATAGATGCTAGATATTAGATCTTCGTCAGATGCATAGTTTGCAAAAATTTTCCTATTCTGTAGGTTGTCTGCTTACTCTGTTGATAGTTTCTCTTGCTGTGCAGAGATCTTTAGCTTAATTACATCCCATTTGTCAATTTTTGCTTTTGCTGCAATTGCTTTTGGCATCTTCATCATGAAATCTTTGCCTGTGCCTATGTCTTGAATGGCATTGCCTAGGCTGTCTTTCACAGTTTTTATAGTTTTGGGTATTTTAAGTCTTTAATCCATCTTGAGTTAATTTTTGTATATAGTGTAAGACAGTGGTCCAGTTTCAATCTTCTGCATGTGGTTAGATAATCCTTTCCTTATTGCTTGTTTTTGTCAGGTTTGTTGAAGATCAGATAGCTGTAGGTGTGCTGTCTTATTTCTGGGTTCTTTGTCATTTCATTGGTCTGTGACTATTATTGTACCAGTTCCAAGCTGTTTTGGTCACTGCAGCCCTGTAGTCTAGTTTGAAGTCCAGTAGTGTGGTGCCTACAGTTTTGTTCATTTTGCTTCATTTTGTTTATTTGCCTTGTCTATTTGGGCTCTTTTTTGGTCCCGTGTGAGTTTTAAAATGGTTTTCTTTAGTTCTATAAAGAATGTCAATGGCAGTTTAACAGGAATAGCACTGAATTTATAAATTGCTTTGGGCAGTATGGCCATTTCAGCAATATTGATTCTTCCTATCCATGAGCATGGAACGTTTTTCCGTTTGTTTGTGCCATCTCTGATTTCTTTGAGCAGTGGTTTGTAGTTCTCCTTGTAGAGATCTTTCACTTCCTTTCTTAGTTGTAGTCCTAGGTATTTTATTCATTTTGTGGCAATTGTGAATGAGAGTTTGTTCGTGATTTGGCTCTTGGCTTAACTGTTGGTGGTGTATAGGAATGCTAGCGATTTTGTATCCTGACACTTTGCTGAAGTTGCTAATCAGCTTAAGAAGCTTTTGGGCTGAGATGATGGGGTTTTCTAGGTAGAGGATCATGTCATCTGCAAACAGGGATAGTTTGACTTCCTCTCTTCCTATACTTTGCAGCAAATAATAATAAAAAAATGAGATCATGTCCTTTGCAGGGACATGGATGGAGCTAGAGGCCATCATCCTTAGTAAATTAACACAGGAACAGAAAGCGAGATACTGGATGCTCCCACTTGTAAGTGAGAGGTAAATGATGAGAACACATGGACACATAGAGGGGAACAACACACACTGGGGCCTGTCACAGGGTGGAGTGTGGGAGGAGTGAGAGGATCAGGAAAAATAACTAACGGATACTAGGCTTAATACCTGGGTGATGAAATAATCAGTGCAACAAACGCCCATGACTCACGTTTACTTAGGTAACAAAGCTGCACATACTTCACATGTACCCTTGAACTTAGAAAAGAGGTGGCAGAAATGATGGCATCCTGACACTCTATTAGAAACATATCCAAAAGCCCGCAAACTTGCAACCTGTACCCTCCTACAGACCCAAGACAGCTCAGATCCATATCCACCACATTAAACTTGTAACTAGTCTCTCTCCCTGCTTTTTGTTATCAGACACATAGCATGTAGCCTAAGATCTTAATGAAAGAGCAAAGCAACTTGGTGCTATGACACCTGAGTCTAACAGCTGTGTGTGAATGACCTGCAAAAAGAAAAGCAATACTCCTTGTCTAAGCAACGTAGACATGGCTGTGCTGTGTCCTGTAGACACCCAGGGTTGAATTTGTGCAGTCATTGCCAGAAAAGTACACCACACCCACATGTCAAAACAAACATGATATCCAGGGGAGGAAAATCAAGGTTTCAGTTGTTTCTTTTCTTCCCTCTCCAAATCCCAAGAATCCAGTGAGTTTTAATAACACTTCTAAAATGTCAGGAGAAAAAAATCATACTTTTAGAAAGGTTGAAACAACCAAGGGGGTCTTTTGTGGGATCTAGTTTCACTCTGAACCCCTTGGGGATGGTAGGGATGCAGGTGTGCCTTGCTTTAAGAAAATGCTGTGAAAAAAATCAGGCACAGAATACAGACTTTAGGAGGTGATTATTCATATTATAATATGCATTTTAAATGTATCTGAATCACAATCACAGATTTGCTTTAAAAAAGTAGTCTCTTTCCTGTGAATCAGTGCCCATTTTCAGATTGTTAATTTGGTAGAGTTGGGAAGAGAGTGTTGAGAAATTTAGTGTTCAAGGATTAAATAAGTATTTTTATTTATGGAAGATACATCAAAAACAAAGACTAAGCATTTGTGAAACATTTGTGAAACACTGAGAAGGGAAATGGTATTTATTGAGTATTATATGTAAGGCACTTTATGTATGCTGTGGAGATAAAATTTATTAAAGCGTAATTCCAACTTTCCTTCCTTCCTCCTTGTTCTCTGCCTCGTAGTCAATGCAACTTCTTTCTTCATCTCCCTTGTAAGAAGAGACCTGAAGTTGTGGCCAGGTTCTTATAATTTATAAACCCAGAATGAGGAAAGTAGGTAGGGAGTGGAGATTGGACAGTTCAGGAAGAAAGTGGGAAGGAAACAAGAAAACAAAAGCTAGTACAGACAACAATATTGAGGAGAGCTTGGCAAAAGTGTCACCTAGTGAGGGACTTGGAAGGGAACTGTAGAGAAGCCATGGATTATGAAAAGCAGAAAATTTTAAAAGTCATGTTTTTAAGTTATAAATGGAGTTTCCTTTATGTTTTCCAAAAGGTACAAAGAAAGATTAACTTGCTTTTGAATCTTGGACTGTTCTACTTTGAATGTGAAAATACATTGACACTTGTGCAGGAGGAGGCTCTGAGATTTATGTCATCTCATTTAATCCTTCAATAACCACCTGAAGTAGGCATTTTATTTTTATATACAGATGAAAAGACTGAGTTACAAAGATGTTCAGAGACATGCCTAAATCACACAGCTACAATATGGCACTGCCTGAATTTTAAAATAGGCCTGTCGACTTTAAATAAACTTATAAATGGCATAGGATTGAATTGTGTTTTCTTAACCAAATCTGAGTCTTTGAATTTCAATAAGAAATTTTCAACCAGTTATACTTATTGTTAAAAGTGTTGTGTTTATTTTTCTACAGTCTTTTGATATTATCTTTCTGTATTCACATCAACTACCATTTCTGATTTTCTGCAATTTCTTCTTTTGCATATGGAATAAAGCTTTAAAAGTTTTTTTCTCTTTTCCAATCATTTAGAAAATTTTAATCCTATTTCAATTCAGCTGATGGTTAGCCTTAAGATATTCAAAAGGATTTCTTATGAGTGTTAATCTTTTCTGTTAAACAAAGTCAATAATGCATGTGTTTTGATTCTTTTCTATGTAAAATGTTGTGACATGTTTTCTCTCCTATCCTTGTCCCACATATTCCCTTCCTCCCTCTTAAATTTGTATGATTTTATAAATACAATACCTGTGTTTTATTTATATTCTCTTTTAATAATTATTTTTGATATTTGCATTCAGTTTTTATCAACTATAATTCTCATTTCAGCTACATAAATATAGGACCCTTCCATATTCTGGAAATGGGTTACTTGACAACCAAATTATCGTCCTATCTTTCAGTGCTATATCTTTAGGTATTTAATGTGTTTTAATGAGGTTTTTAGTAGAAGGGTGAGTAGGAGGGAAGGGAAATACACATCTTTAATGAGGGCAAGCTAACAGAAAAATTAATACATAGAAATATAACCTTATTGGCCAGGCATGGTGCCTCATGCCTGTAATCCCAGTACTTTGGGAAGCCAAAGTGGATGGATCACCTGAGGTCAGGAGTTCGAGAGCAGCTACTTGGGAGGCTGAGGCAGGAGAATCGCTTGAACTCAGGAGGTGGAGGTTGCAGTGAGCCGAGATCGCACCATTGCGCTCCAGCTTGGGCAACAAGAGTGAAACTCCATAATCTTATTATAGAATAAATAGCTAAAATATTTAAAATTAGTTGCTTGGAGAATGGTAAAAGTGAGGCAAAACTACTGTTTTTTT